>NC_080791.1:32495137-32798470 GCF_028018385.1 Neofelis nebulosa | reverse complement strand
GCAGGCAAGAATTCCTGATGTGGTGCTCAAACTCATGAACCTCAAAATCATGCCCTGAGCCAAAGTCAAGAGTCGGACGTTTAACTGACTGGGCTACCCAGGCACTCCTATGTTTTCTTTTAATAGTTTCATAGTTTTATCTCTTAGATTTATGTCTTGATATATTTTAAGTTAATAAGAGTCCAGCTTCTTTTATTTTTAAATGAAGTTTTCCAAATACCTTTTGTTGAAAAGACTATTTCCTTTATGATTTCTCCTCCTATGTATTTTCCTGTTCACTCTTTCTAGTCCTCCAACTAAGTGGGTATTGGGCCTCCTTGATTCTGATTTTCTATATTTTTTGGGGCTTTGCTCTATTTTTGAGAGGTTTTCTAACTTTGTCTACCAATGCCTGTAATGTAAATTCTGTTTCCAAATAGTTGTTTCTTGGGTGCAATATGTTCTATTATCTTTCTAAAAAGGGATGATTTTTTAATTTTTTTTGAGGTTTTCATCTTCCTATATCATCTCTGTTTTCTCCAAATTTGTTTTTTTTCTTTCTGTTTTGTCTTTGTCTTTGATGTCAAGGCCTCCCTCAGATGCCTTGGTTATTTATATTCAAGAGTGCAAAACATAGTTCTGTTTCAGTGGGTAGCACTTATTGACTGTTAGCTTTAGTTCAGGGCAAAATGGCTGAGCAATTTCAAAGAGAAACACCTGCTATTAACAGATTCTGCAGAGAAGAGTCTTTCATTCTCCTGTCTAGAGGATATAAACCTGGAAGACAATGTTCTGAGAGATGGTGGGTAAGAGTATGCAGGAGGACGGTGTCTCAACATTTGGTATATAATTAATCTGTTGTCATTATAAGACCCCTCACCCTCAACAGTGCCTACAGTTTCATCAGTTCATTTACCCTCTGTTATATCCTCTTCAGGAGGATAACCTAAGGTCTCTGCCTGAGTTGGAGAGGGAAAATTTTGTGGTTAAATGATTTTTGGACCCAGATTTTAAAAAGAGCTTTGTGTTTTTAACTCTACCTTCACTCTCATCTCAAAAAATCATTGTTGTCACCAACTGAGAACCATGCCAAAGATTTGATATTTCAAATTAAACCTCTTGGTTTTTCTTACTTCTGGCCTAGAATCCAACTTTCTCAGGTATGCTAAATTAGTTCTGTTTGCTGGTTTGTAGAATGTCATAGCTATTGAGCTTCTCTTCTCATTCTCTTAGTTCTTTTTTTATTTTTTTTTTATTTTTGGGACAGAGAGAGACAGAGCATGAACGGGGGAGGGGCAGAGAGAGAGGGAGACACAGAATCGGAAACAGGCTCCAGGCTCCGAGCCATCAGCCCAGAGCCCGACGCGGGGCTCGAACTCACAGACCGCGAGATCGTGACCTGGCTGAAGTCGGACGCTCAACCGACTGCGCCACCCAGGCGCCCCTCATTCTCTTAGTTCTTAAAAAATCACTTTGGTAATATTTTAGTGTAGTTTTAGAGTGAACAGTGGTGTGTTCAACTTGTCATACTTCCTTGGGAGATTTTATTTTAATTTTTAGTGGCACATTGGAGGTTTAAATACTTATGTATCAAATCATTGAACTTTTCTTTTGTCAACTCTCCAAATAAATTGCATTTATTTTTAAAAAGGTATTCCCTATTTGAAATATCAAAATCATTTGTATTCCTTACAGTGTGTTTTTAACTTTTAAAGTGTGAACATATAACTCAATTATCTGGTATTTATTTTAGGATATAACTTGAGCTAAATATCCAAACTGAGTTTTCCTCAAACATAAAACTGATTTTTCCTAAGAATATCTATTTGCTCCATGCTCATTGATTTGTGATGTTTCCACTATAGTATATTAAGTTCTAATATATACAAGTCTGACTTTACTAACAATTCAGTATATCTATTCTCCCATGCTGTGTTAATTAGTGTAGATTTCTAACTCTCGTCTCCACTTCAAAATTTTTGTAATACTTATGTACTTAGTTTTTAAGATTTAAATATGACTTCCCAAAAGCTTTGCCAAGTCTCTCCTCAAAAATCCCATTATGATTTTTATTAGAATTTGTAGAAATCATAAGTACTATTCAGTAAATATTGCTGTTTCCCTTTTGTTGAAGCTGCAAGTGGCCAAGAATCTTGCTTTCTATGGTGTGTGAATGGAAGTTATAGGTATGTCACTTCCTTTCCTCACCACTTCCTTCCTTACCAATGCTCTAGTGATTGGAGAAATGCATGTCAAGATATAGCTCCCATGTACCTGGGCACCTGAGGGACAACAATGAGCAGAGCCTCCCTGTTGATCTGCATTGGACATATAGCGGGAAAAGTATATACTTAACATTTTTTTTGTTAAGCTACTGAGATTTTAGGGCTGTTTGGACCTCCAGCACAATGTAGCCTATCTATAATATAGAATTATGTTAATAATATTAACTAATTTGGGAAATCTAGGATTATCTATAACATAACTGCTATAGGATTCATTACTGTCAAGAAAGGGGTTAAATACTGTAATATTAAGTTTATTTTAGTTGACTCTCTTGGCTAGTTCCATATCAATACTTTAGTCCCCTTTATGATATTTTATCAAATTAGACTTGAGGGCCTCTGTTCAAAATAGTGTTTTCAAGGTAGGGGGATAGGACTATGGATCCTTAGATCCTGTATTTGTCCTTGTGTTTTCATAAATTTTCATGAGGAAAACTTTTTTTTTAAGGCATTAGTGCTTTTTGTGCCTTTTCTCCTGATGTATACCCCCACCCCTCCACTATTTGAGGTTTGTGCTATTAGAAAGAAGTACTTGAAAAGATGCTACTGAGAAAGACCCTTGGCTCACCTTCTACCTAAGGTCTTAGCTCTCAGTGGTTCTCTTTCAAATCACTATGAGTGACAGAAGGATCAGTTCAGAAATTCAAAGGCTGAGCCTAACTGTGCATGTTCCAAGGACACAGAAAAAGGTGGAAAGTGAAAGCAGTTTTTAAAAATTTTCTCACCCAGATCTTTGGGAATCCACTGAGGCAGAGGTATGTGTGTTCTTTGTGTATGAGAGAGTGAGATGGATATTTGCCTGTTCTTCTGGTGACCAATCTATGTTTCATGTTTCTTTGGGGTGTATAGCTAAAATGCATTTTCTAGCCTCTCCTACAGGTAATATGGGTCATGGAATGTGGGTAAAAGTGACATATAACACTCTCAGGCCTCACTTCCATATCTTTTATCACTAGGTGCTTACCTTCTATTCAGATTAAATGGAGGACTCCAAGCTGCTATGTAAGAGTGGAGTCCCTAGACGGAAGGAATGTGGGTTTTCTTGCTAACCCACTGGACTGTGAATATGAGTGACAAATAAACTATTGTGTTATGCCACTGATCTTTGTAGATATATGTTATAACAGCCTATTCTGATATTAAGAGAATAGTTCCAAACAAAATTGTGTATTTTATATAGTAAGTCCTTTATGGAGTGGGAGTGGAAGGAAGATCGTTTGTGTTTATGTAATAGTATCTAGTTCATAAACTTAATTAGGTGAATATGAAAATGTCATTTAATCATGTTTTATCTGAAAAAATATATATAATTGGCTGAACTTGTGGACTATTTTACTCTCATATAAAACCTGACAAGTGTGAAGTAAGTTTATTAATGTCTATGACAGTATATTAGGTGGTTCTCCTTTGCAGTCACAATCTAAGATTTATACCTCATGTATAAGGATATGATCATATTGTTATTTGAGACTTTCCCATTGAATTAAAAATTAAGAAAGTAAATATCTTATAAAAATTGCTTGTAGTCACTCACTTGTATTAAGAAGTAGCAATACTTTCATACACAGGAACTCTTCTTGGCTAACTTGAAGCTTGACAAACTCCTGTGGAATCTGCCACATGGTGAGGCATAGTGAATAAAATGATGATTCCTTCATCCTCTGTCTTATATCACACACAACACACACAAGAGAAAGCAAGAAGGAAAAAACATACACATGGTGTCTTAGCCAGTTTGTGTGATTTACCAGAGAAAATGGCATTTGGTAATTTATATATTATTAAAAATGTCTTTTTGTAAACACACTCAATATTTTGAAGTTTAAGCAAAATAAACCAATAAAGTAAATCATTCACAATGCTGAATTTTTTGAAGTTAAGAAATTTTAAAGTTAGAAAATCATATTAAATACACATGTTGCTTCTCACTTTCATTATTACATTTTAAAAACCTAAGGAGTTGAGAATGTGGAGCTGAGGAAATCATTTATTTATGATTTTTTTCTGTTAAAAATATATAAAATTTTACATGTAATCCAATGGGAGAATGGATTCAGTTCACAGAAATTGAAGAGTATAGAATAGTTCAGTGTATTCAGTTGAGAGTATTCAGTGTAGAACAGTTATGCTGTGAACTATTCTAGGGGAAATGTATGGTGATCAAGAAGAGAGAACATTACAAAGGATTAAACAATTGACAAGGCCAAACACTAATTCTGAAGGTTGGGGACATTTTTTAAAGGTATTTTCTCAACCATGTGTTCTGCAATATCTACATTAGTCACATGCGGCTAACACAAATAGTGAAAAGAAAACTAGATTTTGACTCAGAAGAACTAACATTAATCCTGCCACTCAGATTCTCTGGCAGGATATGCAATTCCTCTGAGCTTATTTCCTGAACTGTAAAATGTAGGATGCTGATTCCTTACCTATTTCAAGGGATTATAGGGCAAAATGGAATTAAAATATATGAAAATTATCCATTACTATAAAGACTTATACAAGTAACTTATATGCTATAAAATTCTGAGTCAGCATTCATCATTAGAATGGTATAAGTATTTCCACAAAAAGATTCTTATTCAGTTTAAGGTTATACATAGAAAATTAATTATAGTAATTTAAATACAGCCAAGAAAATTGAAATATTTATCTTTTAATTTCTAAAAGAAATTATTAGTGATTTTTCCTCTAGGAGGAGAGATAATGTCTTTATTTTCTGAAGGTAAGTCAATACTTTCAAGCAAAATTATTTCTAATTTACATAATTATCTTCATCAGTACAAAGGTATAAAATTTTAATTTGGTAAACTAAAAATTTCATTTTATCTTTAAGTATGTTTCTTGACACATTGAAACAAAAGGGGAAAACTCCAAATATCAAATTACTAATATAATGATAACAATTTTATTAATTTTGTTATATCAAGCTATATCCTGAGATAATTCTGATAAAGTTTTCAGGAAAATTCTTTTATTTAGGATACCAATAGTATAATCATCTATTGAAATGTAATTTCTAAGATTATCCTACATATACACTGCAATAATAAGAACAAAAATCAAGTTACTACTTACTCATTTAGTATTAGATCAGGTGCAAAATATAGCATCTGCCCACTGACATGTTTATAAGATCTCCATCCTAGTCCAAACACCATTAAGCTCATCCAAGAATACTGGATGAGAGTTATCTGGTCATCAATATGTAAATTTCTAAAACCTACAAAACAAATTAAAAAATAAAATGATCCCCAAAATCACTTGTGTTAAAATGCTGAAAATACATATAAATTTGAAAATAGATGTAAGTAGGGTAATATGTTGTTTTTAATTTTAATATATTTTATACTACAAATGAGGAAATATTAATAAATAATACCTGAGAAATTAAAAAGGAATAACATTGGAAGTCATTAAAAATGGTCATTATGTTTTAGCATTTCTGGGAATTCACTGATTGACGGTCATCCATCATTGACACATACAATATTCATTTATTGAGAATCACTTGTCTGTTAGGCACTGTGTTAAAATGGCGGGGTTAGGAAAATGAAAGACCCAACCCTTACCCTTAAAAGAAACTCATAAGTTGACAGGAGAGACAAGTACATACTTATGTGCACCAGGAATTGGGAAGCAGGTCAGGAAAAACTCCCAAAGAGATCATGCTCAAGCAGAGTATAATCAGTTTGTTAAAGAATCTTGAGTCTTTGGACTTTAAAAAAAAACTGGTTTTATTTTGTAAAACCACTGCTTTCAATCGTGCTTTATTTTTATTTAACATCCTTTAATTATGTCTTAGGTAGATTCCATAGTTTATGGTCACTTTTGTTTTTTGGAACTTAATCCAGTCTCACTTTAAACTATCATGTGGTTTAAAAGGTTTAGGGAGAGAAAAAGAGAGAGTGTATCCTTCTCTGGTGTTGGTGGCAGAGGGAAGACAGCAGGGAGAGGGCAAATGCATTGACTTAAGTGGTCAAAACCTTCTTTTCATCTCTTTTCAATTCTTTTTGCCTGCTTTGCAGAAGATCACCAGCCCAGTGCTGATGAACTTAAAGGAGAGGCAAAGAGGTAAATTTGGAGATGGAGGCTGTGGTCAGATATATATTAAGGAGCAACAATAGCCTTATTTGTGTTGTGGAGGCATCCTTCGTAGCCATGTGGAAGACATATTCAAGGGAATAAGTCTGGAGTTACAGAAAAAAGTTGGGAGCTATTGCCAAAGGCCAGATGAGAGATGATAAAAGTCTGAGATAAGCCAACGGGTAGGAATACAGAGAAGGGAGTACATCAGGGAAATATTTAAAGGGTAAAATCCAAGAGATTTGGCAACTGATTGTATATAGGTAGGAGAAAGAAGGAGCCTAGTAGATATTTCAGTATTTTTGCAGGAATGGTGGAGGAAAACAGCATTACTGAGACAAAATAGAGAAGAAATAGGCTAGGGACAAAATCATAAGTTTTGATATGTTGGAGTGACTTTTGAAATGTCTAGATAGCAGTTAAACAAATGAATTAGAAATATAGAGGGGCTTTGGGTGGCTCAGTCAGTTGACCATCTGACTTCAGCTCAGGTCATGATCTTGAGGTTTGTGAGTTTGAGCAAGGTGACAGGCTCTGTGCTGACAGCTTGGAGCATGGAGCCTATTTCAGATTCTGTGTCTCCCTCTGTCTCCGCTCCTCTCTCGCTTGTGCTCTGTCTCTCTCAAAAAAAAACATTAAAACATTAAAAAAACAAACATTAAAATATTAAAAAAATTAAAAAACTTTAATAATAAACATTAAAAATTTTAAAAATAAATATGGATAGATGAACTATAAGTATGAACTTGGAAATTCTTTGTTTTTGAGTATGCTGAAACAATGAGAGTAGATGAAATCTTTTATTAAAGGTACATAAAAATCAAGTGTTTTGGTGGGAATATCAACTATTTTCCACAAAGCTACTTTAATAACATCTGTTGTGCCTAAGAATTTGTCGAAATCTACTTACAAATGACCTATTTCAAAAGTAAAACCCAAACAAAACTTGATTCCTTACAGGATGAAACAAATGTATTTCCTGATTCTGTGAATCATCTCAAGGCAGGTAGAAAAGAAGGTTATCTTTTCTCCATACACTCCTGATAGTCCCATCTTCCTGTGAATAGAAGACTGCTATTCCCTTCTTTAAAATCTTAGCCTCACACAACCAAAAACAACTCTCATGCAAATTCATAATTAGGAATGCCACAGTAGACATCTGCCTCTTTTTTGGGGGGGTGGTGGTGAGGGGTGTCAACTCTTTAGTATCTAACTTTCTGTCTTCCCTCCCTCTCAGTCTTCCTTTCTTCCTCTAGGTGGATAGAGTTTCCCATTGGTTGTGTTTTGGTGAGAGCAAGTGTCCCCAGTGAAACTGGCTAAGGACTCTACTTCCCTGAGCTTGTGATCTGGATTTGACCCACTGAACACATACTACCTAGACTTTGAATAAAAAAAAAAGTAAAACAAAGACAAATGTATGGTTAGGATCTATTCTGGATGGCAGTGGTTGGATGGCAGTGGTACCCAGTAAGGGAAGAATCCAGTGGGGGCATTTGTGATGTTTGGTTTTTTTTGTTTCTGCAGGGACAGCTTGGTTTCTGCCTATTTTCCAAACTTATTCCAGTTTGTATTCACTGAATTTCTGGGGTCCTTCTAGGAAATTATTTTTTCTTTGTGTTCTGTTTCTGATAGCCAGAAGTGTTTGCTAAAATTAACAGAGTTGGCTTTTTTTTGCTTACATCCTGATTTATTGAGGTGCAGAAAAACTCCCTAAACAACTAACCAAGAAAAATGTGGCATTCAATTTTCATAATTCTTTATTTTCATATGACATACATGTATCTTCAAGTTCATGTCTATATATTATTTCTCTTACAAAACAATTATGAATCACTTTTAATACAATAGACCTATAGAAACTAAAGAAATGCAAAGAAAGAGTGCTTATAAATAATATTTTATAGGCTTTATGAAAATGGGTAATTCTTTTATGAATTTAAAATCATTTCATAAGAGATTAATAAGTTTTCCTAAATTTTTTGCAAAGCAAAACTCTTTAAAGGGACACATATGTAGATCTTCCTATTGCTGGTCTATCTCCTTAAATTAGGAGTTCTGGAGAGAAGGCTCGAGTTCCAGTTTTGGCTCTACCACTTACTGAATGCCAGCTTGTTTAAGTCAGTTAATATTACTATATCTATATTTCTTCATAAGTAAAATCAAAATGATAAAGAAAGTTAGTTCACAGAGTGGCTATGACACTCAAATGGGATAATTATGCATATTTTGGAGCACTAGTAAGATGCTTATTATTATTCCACCAATGGATCCTGTAATAGAATTGCTGATGGAGAAATGGCTTTAAGAAGACCACCGATCAGTCTGATGGGATATCTCTAATATTAAAACAATAAGATCCAGAAGGCATTTTATATATTAGTAAATATATAAAAATAACTGTATATGTATGTATTCATACTTATTTATTAACATACATAAATTTGCTAATATATTTGTGATATATTACATATTAATAGATATTTTATTATATATTATACACTTAATATCTATAAATATATACTTATATATTTATTTATATTTTATGGAACCTATGTGATAACATTAAAGGGTAAATATTATTAATAGCAACAAAATTCAAAGCAAAAGCAAGTGTTCTATCTGGAATATACATTTTCCAGAACAACGTATTTCATATATGTATTTATTTTTCCAGACTATATATTTTATATATATGTTATTAGATATATATATATATATATATATATATATATATACACACACAGTCTCATAGAAATTAGGTTCAATTAGTCACATGTATTAAAACATTAACAAATTTTTCACTATCATCTTCAGGAACATATTTTTATTCTTTATTCCTTTCTTCGTTCCATAACTTTTTTAAAAAAGTGTTTAATACTACTTAAATATTTGAGTTACTATGCTACATTTTTTTCACTCTAGGCCTTAGAGATGTTAATCTCTAATTTGAAATTTTTTACATCATAACAGTTAAATAATTTGTTCTTTTTAAAAAACAGATTCCACTTATATTTACAGGTTTATGTCTACTTTATCCTGCCCTTTATTTTGTAGAAGTTGCTTATTTTTCTTATTTTGCATTCTGGGATTACTAAGAAGTAAAAATAAATTACTAAGAAGTAAAAATAAAGGAAGATTTTTAGTAGATTATAATATAAAAGGCAAATCTTGCTGAAATAACTTAAAACTTTTGAAATTACCAATATTTATAGCAGAAAGTGTATTATTTCCATTTAACAGGATGAAAAAGAACTCAGAAAACAGCTTTTTAAAATAGCCACCTTTTAGAGGGCTTACCTGTGATAAATGTACACTGTTAAATTGACTTGAACATGCTTGGTACAGAAGTATAATTTCCCCCCCCCCCCATTAACTGTAATATCATTCATTACTTTATACTGAAACAAAGAAGGGAACACTGAGATCAAATTCCCATTGATGATAATGATCAGGTAAAGTCAGTACATTTGCAGTGATGATCAAAATAAGAAACTACACATAGAGAAGTGATGGATGATTCTTAATTGTGTTTAACAAGTAGTAAAGAAAAATACCCTTTCCTTTTAAGTGACTTGACCTGATAGTTTCTGACAAAAGCCCTGTTACAAGCTGTTCAATCTTTAATGATAAAAAAAAAAAACTATGTGGTAACACATGACATGTATGATCTTCTAAATTCTGTGTTACTTCCAGGGTTTTGGTAAAATATATAGATTGTGCTCCTGTAAAAGCTGTCTTGCAATGAAACATTTTATCCACAACAAAGGCAGAGCATTAAATGCCTCAGCACATTCTGACACAAAGTATGAATGAACTTTGAGGAGCATAGAAAAGCTACAGCACTGTAAGTATAATCACCAACAGATATATGATTGTTTTTAATGAATAAGGACTTGATGGCTAATGATTTAAAGTAGCATAGTTCCTTTTATATCAATTCTGTAATTCAAATTTCTATAAATACCCTTTAAGCACCCCTTTGGGATGAAGCTTTATGGTTGCAATTAGGCATAGAGACTAGAAAGACTAATATTTGCAGTCTGGAGACAGAAAAAAAAATGAGAACATAATTATAATTCAGAGTGATAGTAGTATGGTTGATAAAGGCAAGAGTGATGTGGTAGAGCAAAGTGGCCTTTGGCTCAGTCTGGGAAGGCTCAGGGAACACTTCAAGATGATTAGAATCCTGAGGGCTAGTTAGAGACCAGCACGGGGGAAATGTGGGAAAAGGGAAGAATCTTCAGGTAGAGAAACAATATGTAAGAAGGCAGGATATTAAACAAAGAGCATTGTGGGAACTTTAGAGTTGCTTGAAGAGGAAGAATGAGAGATAACATTGTAAATTCAGGAGCCAAATCACAAAAGATTCTTGAATGTTAAGGCTAATAAGTTTGGACTTTGTTATGGAAAGAAAAAGGAATGATATAATTGATTATAATTGTTTTTAGAAAGATGATTCTGATGGCAGAAAAGGATTGTTTGGGGGCAGGATGAAACTGGTAATCGGGTTAGTCAAAGAGCTACAACTGAAATCTAGGAAAAAAGGGCAAGGACCTAAACTGAATCATGACAGTAGCAGTGGATGTAGCATGTATAATGAATCCTATATTTAATAAATAGAGTTGACAAAATTTGATAACTAAATGGATAGGAGATGAAGGAGAAAAGTGAGCTCAGGATACCCAAGATTCTGTCTGAGGCACCATTTCAAGATATAGGTTTTAGGTTTATGGAGTAGAAGGTCATATTGACTTGGAAATGCATCCATGTGGAAATACATAAATAGTTGAAATAGGTGGTCCAACAGTTCATTACAGGGTCTGGGTTTATAGTATGTATTTAGGAGTCATCAGAATATAGTGTTAGTTGAAGACAAGGCTATGAATGGGCTCATCCAGCCTGTGCAGAATGAGAAACTACTGGAGTAGAAGATGGAACTCAGGAAATGCCAAGTTTATGGTGTGAATGGAAGAACAAATCCACAAAGGAAACAAAATTTGTAAAAAACATATCCACCTCAAGGGAAATGATAAATGCCAAAGTATGAGTATCAGCCAGAAATGGTTATTTCATTAGTGTCTCCAGAGGCATGCAAAACATGGTAATGGCTGAAAGAATTCATTAGATTTGATAAAAAAAAATTTGTTGACATCAACAATATTAATTTCAGTGGAATAGGATGTTAGAAAAATCATTTTTTGAAAGGCTTTATAACAGTATTCTCAAACCTTGACTTTACTCATAGGCTAATCTCATTTCTTTCCCACCACTTGTGGGGGCAGGGAGTAAGTTGATTTATTTATTTTAATTGAGATGAAAGAAAAAAATCCTTTGTCACATATGCAATGGCTGTCCCTGACTCAAAGATATTTTGGCATGCTTCAAGGCAGAAAATAAGGCAAAGACTGTTGCAGTCTTCTGATACTGTTAATTGCAAGTAGTCTGGCCAACTGAGATTAAGGAGCAAGATATGTTTTCAAAAATGCAATATTTAAAAATGTTAAAGCATTAACCCTAATAGATTTTTTCACAAAATAAACAGAAAAATCAGGACAAAATTTCTAAAAAGCCAATATTTTCCCCAAACCCCTCTGTCACATAAAGTCTGCTACAATGTATTGATATATAGGATAAAGAATATTTCAAGGTGAACCTGAATTGGCAATGAGGACTTATTAATTTAATTTCCAAAGCGTACCCTGACTTTCAAGACCCTCCTTGATCAAATCATAACTATGACTCTAAATTTCCTTCTACTACTCTCTCCAACGTAAATTTATTGTCAGTGGCTTCTTAATACTTGGCTGATGAGCCCCCCAGGAGACCAATACTGTAGTAGTGTTTGAAAACCATATATATAATTGTATTTTCTCAGTTAGCAGGTATTAAATGTTATCATTACTATGCTGTGGAGGAAGGTATGATAACATTTTTTTGTGTTATGAATAGAAAAGATTGAGAATAATTCACCAAACATACCTCATGCTTTCCTTATTTTACATCATAAGCCACACTATTCCAAAGTCTCACTTCTTCAAGGTACAATGTAACTGACATCTTGACTCTGAAGCCTTTCTCTAGTCCCTGAAGATAAAAATGTCTTCTGTCTCTCTTTTCTTTATATCTGTATCTTATGTCACTTTCACATACCACTATAGTTGTTTGTGTATCTTATTTATTCCACTGGATTGAAGATTCCTTAACAGAAGGAATATGTCTTGTTCATTAAAAAAATTAACTATAACTAACATACAGTGTTGTATTAGTTTCAGGTGTACAACATAATGATTCAACATTTCTATAAATTACACAGTGCTCATCACTGTAATTACACAGTGCTCATCACTACACTGTTGCAGGTGTAGTCACCACCTGCAACCAAACAATGTTTTACATTATTAATGACTTTACTCTCTACAGTATACTTTTCATCTCCATGACTTATTTCATAACTGCAAGTTTGTATCTTTTAGACTCTTGTATCTATTTCATACATCCCCCCCTCACTCCTCTCTGGCAACCACCAATTTGTTCTCTGTATTTAAGTCTTTTTTTTTTTTTGGTGTCTTTATTTCTTCCTTTTTTAAAATTCCACATCTAAGTGAAATCATATGTTATGTCTTTCTCTGGCTTAATACCTTTTAGGTACACTAGATAAATGGGCTCATCCAGTCTGTGTAGGATGAGAAACTACTGGAGTAGAAGATGGAACTCAGGAAATGCCAAATTTATGGTGTGAATGGAAGAACAAATCCAAAAAGGAAACAAAATGTGTAAATTGAGAGAAACATGTCCACCTGAAGGTTTTGTTTCAAATGGTATGATCTCACTTTTTAAATCACTGGTAATATTCCATTATATATTTATACCACATCTTCTTTATCCATTCATTTATTAATAAGCACTTGGGTTGCTTCCATATCTTTTCTATGAATAATGCTGCAGTAAACACAGGGGTGCATGTATCTTTTCAATTAGTGTTTTCATTTTAAGTTTTATTTTAACTCCAGTAGTGTTCAGCTGTACCATGCAGTGATTCAACAATTCCATATGTTACTCAGTGCTCGTCATGAGAAATGTACTCTTCAGTCCCCATCACCTGTTTCACCCATTCCCCTGCCCACCTCCCTGCTGGTAACCATCAGTTTGTTCTCTATAGTGAAGAGTCTGTTTCTTGGTTTGTGTCTTTTTCCCCCTTTTCTTATTTGTTTTGTTTCTTAACTTCCACATATGAGTGAGATCATATGGTAATTTGTCTTTCTCTGACTGACTTATTTCACCTAGCATAATACTAACTCCATCTGTGTTGTTGCAAATAGCAAGATTTCATTCTTTTTTATGGCTGAATAGTATTTCTGTGTGTGTTGTGTGTGTGTGTGTGAGAGAGAGAGAGAGAGAGAGAGAACCATATCTTCTTTATCCATTCATCTGTTAATGGACACTTGGACTACTTCTATAATTTGGCTATTATAAATAGTGCTGCAATAAACATATATCCTTTTGAATTGATGTCTTGTATTTTTTGGATAAATGTCCAGAATTTCGATGACTGGATCATATGATATTTCCAACTTTTTGAGGAACTTCCATAAATTTGTGTAATTGCACAAATTTACATGCCCACCAACAGTGCACAAGGGTTCCTTTTTCTCTGTATCTTTGCCAATATTTGTTATTTATTATCTTTTTCATTCTGGCCATTCTGACAGGTGCGAGGTGATATCTCATTGTGGTTTTGATTTACATTTCCTCAAAGATGAGTGATGTTGAGCATCTTTTCATGTGTCTATTGGCTATCTATATGTCTTCTTTGGAGAAATGCCTGTTCATGTCTTTTGTCCATTTTTAAATTAGGCTTTTTTTTTTTGGTGTTGAGTTGTATAAGTTCTTTATACACTTTGGATACTAAAACTTTATTAGATATGCCATTTGCAAATATCTTCTCCCATTCAGCAGACTTTTAGTTTTGTTGGTTGTTTCTTTTGCACTGCAGAAGCTTTTTATTTTGAGGTAGTCCCAATAGTTTATTTTTGCTTTTGTTTCCCATGCCTCAGGAGACATATCTAGGAAGATGTTGTTACAGCTCCTCTCAGAGAAATTACTGCCTGTGCTCTCTTCTAGGATTTTTATGGTTTCGGGTCTACATTTAGGTCTTTCCTCCATTTTGAATTTATTTTTGTGTATAGTATGAAAACTGATCTAGTTTCTTTCTTTTGCATGTTGCTATCCAGTTTTCCCAATCCATTTGTTGAAAAGAGTGTCTTTTTCCCATTGGAAATTCTTTCCCCTTTGTTGAAGATTAATTGGCCACATAGTTGTGGGTTTACTTCTGGGTTTTCTATTCTGTTCCTTTGATCTATAGGTCTGATTCTATGGCAGTACCATACTGTTTAGATTGCTACAACTTCGTAGTATTTCTTGAAGTCTGGGATTGTGACCTTCGGCCTTGTTCTTTTTCAAGATTGCTTTGGCTCTTTGGGTTCTTGTGGCTCCATACAAATTTTAGGATTGTTTGTTCAAGTGCTGTGGAAAATGCTGTTGGTATTTTATTTTATTTATTTATTTATTAAAAAAAATTTTTTTTCAACGTTTTTTATCTATTTTTGGGACAGAGAGAGACAGAGCATGAACGGGGGAGGGGCAGAGAGAGAGGGAGACACAGAATCGGAAACAGGCTCCAGGCTCCAAGCCATCAGCCCAGAGCCTGACGTGAGGCTCGAACTCACGGACCACGAGATCGTGACCTGGCTGAAGTCGGACGCTTAACTGACTGCACCACCCAGGCGCCCCTTTATTTTATTTATTTATTTTTTAAATGTTTATTTACTTTTGAGACAGAGACAGAGCATGAGCAGGGAAGGGGCAGAGAGAGAGGGAGACACAGAATGTGAAGAAGGCTCCAGGCTCCGAGCTGTCAGCACAGAGCCCGATGCGGGGCTCGAACTCACGAACCGTGAGATCATGACCTGAGCCGAAGTCGGACGCTCAACAGACTGAGCCACGCAGGTGCCCCGCTGTTGGTATTTTAATAGGGATTGAATTCAATCTGAATATTGCTTTGTGTAATATGGACATTTTAACAATATCAGCTCTTCCAATCCTTGATCATGGAATATCTTTCCATTTGTTTGTGTTGTCTTCAATTTCCCTCACTGATATTTTATAGATTTCAGAGTACAGGTCTTTCATATTACTTGGTTAAGTTTACTCAGATATTTTATTGTTTTTGATGCCGTTGTAAATGGTTATGTTTTCTTAATTTCTCTTTCTGCTATTTCATTGTAAGTGTATAGAAATACAACTGATTTCCCTTGTATGTAACTGTTTTGTCTTGTTGCTTTAAAATTTTTGCTTTCTCATTACTTTTTGCCACTTTAATTATTATCTACCTTGGTGTGGACCTCCATGTGTTCATCTTCTTAGGGGCTCTCTATGCTTCCTGGACTTGAATGCTATTTCCTTGTCTGGGAAGGGAAGTTTTCAGCTTTTAATTCTTCAAATAAGTTTCTTTCCTCTTTTCTCTATTTTCTCCTTCTGTACCCCCTATAACATGAATGTTATTATACTTAATGATGTTACTGAGTTCCCTTAACCATGCTTTAATTTTTATGATTCAGTTTTTCTTTTTTAAGTTCATCTTGTTTGCTTTCCATTACTCTGTCATCCAGATGCTGATTTGTTCAGCATTCTCTAATCTGCTGTTAGTTCTCCTGTATACTTTTATTTCAGTAATTGTATTATTCATCTCTGACTGTTTTTTTGTTTATTTTATAATTCTTTGTTGAAGGTCTCATTGAGATCCACCACTATTTTTTTAAGTCCAGTGAATATCTTTATGACCATTACTTTGAATTATTTATCAGGCATATTATTTCTATTTCATTTAGATCTTTTACTATGATTTTGTCCAGTTCTTTCATTTGGGACATAGTCTTCTACCCCATTTTGGCTAACTCTGTTTGTTTATAGGTAGATGGACAGCTATGTTTCCTGGTATTAAAAGTAGTGGTCTTGTGAAGAAGAGGTTTTGTGGTGCCTGGTAGTCAATGTCCCCTGTTCACCAGAACCATGTGCTCCCGGGGTGTCTCCTGGATATTGGCTGTGTGAGCACTGCTGTTGTGGCTAATCCACTAGCTGACTGAACTTTCAGTCCAGTTAGCTGCAATGACTGGCTTTACCTGCTGTGGTTTCACAGGACAGGGTTTGGTCCCTGTGCTTTTGTAAGGCATATCTGAGATAATCATGGGTTTCTCGACAGTTGGTGTTGGCAGTCAGGCTAGCTGTCAGTACTCTGTTTTCTGCAACTATGTACACACCAATTGGCAGAGTACTCTCCTTACGTGGCCCCCTGAGTAGCTTTTGTTGGTAGTTGGGGCTGGCAGTCAGATCAAATTTTCCATCCAGGATGGCTGTCACAGCAACAGGCACAGTAAACAGGGGGCTCTCTTTGAGTGGCCAGCTAAAATGCTCAGCTACTGGAAGTGCCCATGTGCTGGTGTTGAGGGTTATTCCCTGCTATCCCCAGGGCAGGAGTGACTTAGGAATGGCATTGGTCCCTGCTGGGCTGTTTGCACAGTATATAAGGGCAGGAGCTCCTTTTGAGGAATGCCTGCTGAAGTGGAAGAGATGAAGTGGGTCTGCATGGAAACGTGACTTGGGGTGCATGATGCTGGCAAGATAGCAGGTGTTCCTGCTGATATCCACAAGTGTCCAGCTAGGTTGGGGGAGGGGAAGAGAAATGATGTCTGCCAACACTTTTGTTCCTGAGGAAATTTCCTATTGATGCATGTCCCTCCAGCCCATGTTCTAAGATTAGTCAATAACTCTCCATGTATATTCCAGGCACTATTCAAACTGCACTATATGTTGTGTTGAGTCAGTAGGGTTACTTATTATGCTAGCTCTTTAAGTAGAGAAGGTCCCAGTTTCCTATGCCCCTTTGGTCTCCCTGAAGCTAAGTCCACTGGTTTTCAATGTACCCAGAGTTAGGCCCTCCAGATTTTCAAAGCTTGCCAAGTTAAGCTCCGTTGGTTTTCAAAGTCAGATGTTAGGAGGACTTGTCTTCCCAGTGCACATCCCCAGTGCTGCAGGTGCCTGGTGTAGGGTCTGATCCTGTTGCTTCACCATGCTACGGTGTCCCTTCCATTTGTGGTTAGTCTTACGGGGCTTTGGTTCCCAACCATGTCCCTGCCCCTTTTCTTCTTTTCAATGTGGTCTCCTCTCCATGATTAATTGTGGAAGGTTTGTTCTGCCAATATTCACATCATTTTCAGAGTTAGTTTCACAGATACAGCTGTTATTTCGGCGTGTCTCTGGGACGAGGTGAGCTCAAGATTCTCCTATTCTTCTATCCTCCTGACCTCTGTCTTGTTCATTTTTCTAAAATTTGCAAATATTGTGTTGCTTCAAGTTCCAAATAAGAAAGTATTACCCACCGATGTTACGGCTAAATGTCAATGTAAAATCATTCACATAACTGATACAATATGTCAGATGTAATATATCTTAAGAGATATTTTAAATGTGTTACCATGAAGCTAAAGCATCTTGCAAATCTCCATTACATAGGAGCAATGATATCTCTGACATATGAGAGAGATGTTGGATAGGATGCAATTACCTTCATGGGTCCAAGAAAATAGAAGAGCACAAATAAAGAAAAAATGAGGAAGCCCTGACCAGGCAACAAGCATTCTCTCAGGGACCTGTAGATATACACCATGGAGCCCTTAGGCATACTGTTACTTTTGTTGTTGTTGTTGTTGTTGTTGTTTTACATTTGATCTTAATCTGACTTCCAAAATACTCTTTCCTATTGTGAAAGAATCACCTGATCTGCCAACATGTTTTACTAGCAGCATCATTCTTGCACTGTAAATAAGTAAACTGGCATCCTGACTTATTAACAGACCTCATTTAACCAAGTTAACATGTGAGTGAATGGATAAAATAAGTTTCTCTCATGAAAAATTGATCACCAAATGCTAGGATATGTTGCATCCAAATGTGTTCACACTATGAGCTCAGACTTTTGGCTTTTCTTTCTAACACTACTGTTTAATTGTTACATCATGCATACAGCATGCTATAGACACTTACTGAGTGAATCAAATGAATAAAAACTATTCTGGCTAAAAGTCAACTGAAAGGTATTGAGTAGCTAATGATACCAGATTACTTTATATACGTGAGTCCTTTCAAAAAGATCAATATATATGGTTCGCTGACCATTTTCATCATTCATACACTATGTAGACCATGCAAATATAGTTTAAAAGAGCACAGGCCACACAATCATTTGCTAATCGAAATTATCAAACTAGATTATCAAATAAGCTTCCCTTATTGTTACAGGTAATAGAAACAGTACCTGTAATACTGGTAGATGCCATCATTCTTTTTTACTTACACACAAATTACATTTTGGAATTATTAAAAAAGTTGCCACTAAATTCAGTGTAAAAATTTTCTCTCACTGTTTTTGGAAATGTGAGGATGAAATAGCTTCACAGAGAAGTGTTTCAACTTAAAATGTACACTAGCTTTTACCCAAAGTGAATAAATTACCTTTTAAGCTATAACTGGTTATTTTCTAAATTTGCCAACTGACAGTAGAATGTTTTTAAATAGTAAAGAACCTCCAAAATGCAAAAAATACAAACTGTATCAATCAAAATCAAAGAAATCACTTTTCCAAATAATATAAAAACTAAGAAAAGTTAAACACATATTACTCATATTTTTAAACAGAAGAAGTTCAATGCTATTGCAATAATTTAATAGAGATCTATCAAATTTGATAACCACTTTACAGCAAGTTTTAAAAATTCAGAAGTTTTCTAACAGAAAAAAATTACCTGTCCAACACTTTCAGTAACAATGGAGCTAATAAGAACCTGGTTATTTGGAATTTTCTATAAAATTACTTTATCTCCATTAGAATAGTGAATTTTATTAATTTTTATCAAAGTGTATTTTTTAAAAGATTCAACAAACAGGAACCTATTTTTCTTTCTGTTTCACATAACCTTGGATTTTCAATAACAAGTATTTCAAACATTTCAGGTAAAATAATAACAGAAATATATTAAGGCAAATTGAGAAAAAAATTCTTTAAAAAAGGCTGTTGAATTTACTTGTAGACCAAAATGGCATATGTTCAATTCTTGATTAGATACTGGTAAAATAAACTGGTCTAAAAAAGCATAAGGATATTTTTGGTGTGAAGAGATTGTAATTTAAAAACTGCTTTATTTTTACTTATGGGATTAATGCTTCCACAAGTAATGGCTACCCATGTGTTCTCCTGGCTCTGCAGTCTCAGATTTAGCCAAGTGAAAAATGCATCCTTGTAATTCTTTCAACCTCTAGGCTCATATGGAGCTGTGCTAAGGAAGCAAACTAGTTATTAAATAAAGTGACTTAAATCCCTTCATGATGGTACAACCCAAATTCTGTTATCTGCTTTGTCTGAGTATAAATTAGAGAAAATAGTGACTGGAAGAAATTCATTTCTCTATGTCCAAATTATTTACATATGTTTATCAGTTATGTTTCTTAATTAACTTTAAGCACCCCAGTGTACTCTGAATACTGTTTTGACATATTATATGAATAGAAACATCCAGTTTTATTTTCAACCATTTGAAGTTTGTTAAATTTGGTTAAATTAGCACTTAGAATAGAAGACACACTTTTAAGAAGATGGTCAATTTGTCTTTCTCTGAACTACTATAACATCTGTGCTTTAACATACAAACTTATGCTCTTCCTTAATTGTTTCAATCACGTAATTCTTGAATCATCAAGACTCAAAGTATTATCTATGACTATTGTATTTCCATAGCACACAGTAGGGTCCTAGACAAGCAACATATTATTTAGGATCCTAGATAAGTATTTCACACTGCTGAAATGCATACTATAACATGCTGTTTAGACAATACTTAATTTACTGAACAGGCCTTAACAGTTTTCCTAGTACAACAAATATGGTAAAATTTCCATTTCATGCTATTATATACAAATTATTATTACCTGGCAATGATTTAGACCACTTGACTACTGAAAGAAGTTGTCTCTCGCCTAGTTGATTAAGACTTGTCAGCAAAGAACTGGAGGTATCAGGTTTGGTGTTGTCATGTCCTGCATAGATCACATCTGGTTCAATGCTCATTAGCAGGTTAATCAATGGGGGGATCAACTGTATGTCTTGATTTGGTGAAAAAGCGATTCTCTGGCTTAGGGCTTGGCTTTCATTTGGAATGCCCACAGGCTGTGGGAGAGCAACGGCATCCAATGCTCTCATAACTCTGACTTTACTGAACTTTTTAAACTTTCGACCTACACAAAAGAAAAAAAGAAAAGATCATATAAATATATATCATCCAAATCTTTCAGCAGACTGTTATTTTTCTTAACAGAAATTAGAATTATAATTCTATAATTAGAATTATAGTTTAGGAGGTTTTAGCATCAATCTAATAAGATGAAATTGAATAAATAAAATGTTAGGTCTCAGATTTGGATTAAATAATTAATTACACCAGGGCCACCTGGGTGGCTCAGTCAAGCATCTGACCCCTTGTTTTGGATCAGGTCATGATCTCATGGTTTGTGGATTTGAGCCCTGTGTTGGGTGTGTGTTGACAGCATGAGGCCTGCTTGGGACTCTCTCTTCCTCTCTCTCTGCCCCTACTCCACTTGCATGCTCTCTTTCTCACACACCCTCAAAATAAATAAACTTAAAAAAATAATTACACTGCCATTTGGCAGGTTGGTGTGGTGTGAGATATTTACACCAGTATCCGATGGAGGATTATGAAGTTTTGCAGCAACATGAAAAGACAAATGGCTTTTAGTAAAGACTAAGCTCAGTATTGGTAAATATTCTGACAGGATTGCCTTCCAAAAGCTAATGCTACAGCCTACATTACTTAAAACATAATTTTCAGTAAATACCGAATCTTGTTTTGGGTTTCATTCCTTTAGGAATGTGTTGAGAGTAATATAAGATGATGGATGGGTTAGGAGGATCCTGGACTCACTTTGTCCTCCAGATATACCAAGATAACAGCTATATTTATTCAACTAACTCTGAAAATGATCTGAAGACTGGCAGAACAGAACTTCCACAGTTGTTCGTGGAGAGGAGGGCACATTGAAAAGTGTAGGAGGGGGGCACCTGGGTGGCTCAGTCGGTTAAGTGTCATGACTTCGGCTCAGGTCATGATCTCCTGGTCCGTGAGTTCAAGCCCCGCATCGGGATCTGTGCTGACAGCTCAGAGCCTGGAGCCTGCTTCAGATTCTGTGTTTTCCTCTCTCTCTGACCCTCCCCCATTCATGCTCTGTCTCTCTCTATATCACAAATAAATAAACATTAAAAAAAATTAAAAAAAAAAAAGAAAAGTGTAGGAGGAGTGGAAACACAGCTGGGTACTAAATATTTCATGGTATTGACACAAATGGGAGGGACATCACAAGCATGGAAAAGCAAGAGGATCTGACCCCACACTAGGCACCACCTGCATTGGGCACCTGTGCCAGGAAGATGAGTCCATATAACATTGGGCTTTCAATATCAGCATGGTTTAACATGAAGAGCTTTAAAAATCAGTGGGCTTAAAGCCCATCTTTGTGGGAACTAGTGCAAATATTCTCCATCTACCTTGCTAAAACTGTGTACTCAACTGCTGAATTTCCCTGTAGAGACTCACTCCACCTAACCCCACCTGCCTCAGTAGGCATCCATCAATCCATCTGGCTCTGGGAAGCAGAAGGAAGATAACTTCATATACCAGCATGTCCACAGTCCTAGCAGCCCAGCCTCTTGGCTACCTGCACAGGAAACAAGCCTTACCCCTCATATACCTGAAACTGTGTCAGAGTGGCTAATTGTAGACATTTGGTCTGACTGCTGGCCCCATCCACTAATAAGCCCATTATGACCTCAGACAAGACCATCAAAGATCGAAGACCGAACCCTGTCCAGTGTGCCCACAGCAGGTCATTGCAGCTGGTTGGGCTGAAAGTAACTGCAAATCATCCACAACAGTAGGGTATACACAGCTCTTACAGGGGCATCCCTGGAGCACTTGGTTTTGGTGACCAGGATGGTTTATACTATAGGGTACCACAGGACCTCTTCTTCACAAGGCCATTACTTAATACCAGAAAACATACGTGACCTACCTAATATACATAAACAAACACAGAGAGGAAAAATTACGACATAGAGAAATATCTTCCAAATGAAGGAACAAGACAAAAGCACAGCAAAACATCTAAATGAAATGAAAATAACCAATATGTCGGATAAATAATTCAATTATTGGCCACAAACATACTCACTGGACTTGAGAAGAGTGTAGATGATTTGTTAGATCTTCAACAAAGAGATGGAAAATACAAAAAGAAATAGTCATAAATAAAGAATTCATAACTGAAATAAAAAATACACTAGAGGAAATCAACAACAGATTGGAGGATGCAGAATAACACATCAGAGATCTGGAAGACAGTGTAATGGAAAGCAACCAGGCTTAACAAGAAAGGGAAAAAGGAATAAAAAATGAGAAGAGGTTAAGGAAACTCAGTGGCATTATCAGGAGTGATAATATTTGCATTATAATAATCACTAAAGGAAATGAGAGAATAAAAAGGGCAGAAAAGTTACTTCAATAAATAATAGCTGAAAATCACCTTAATCTGAGCAAAAAAATACATCCAAGTCCAGGAAAACAGAGATCCCCCAACAAGATGAACCTAAAGAAGTCCACACCAAGATAGGTAATTATAATGATAAAAAATTAATGGTAAAGCAAAATTTTAAAAGCAGAAACAGAAAACAGTTACATGTGAGGGAAACTCCATAAGGCTATAAGTTGATTTCCAAATAGAAACTTTGCAAGACAGAAGGGAATGACGTGATGTATTCAAAGTAGTGAAAGAAAAAGACCTACTATCAAGAATATTCTACTGGTAGATTATAATTCAGAATTGAAGGAGAGATAAAGTGTTTCACAGACAAACATAAGTCAAAGGAGTTCATCACACAAAACTAACCTTATAAGAAATGCTGAAGGAAATTTTTTGAGTGGAAAGAAAAGGTCAGAGCTATAAGAAAATTATGAAAGAAAAAATTCACAGGTATAAGCAAACATACAGTAAAGGTTATTAATCACTTATAAAACCAATATGAAGACTAAAATACAAAAGTAGTAAAATAACATATCTATAATAATCAGTCAAGGGATACACAAAAATATGTAATATATGGCATCATATACATAAAACATGGATGAGGGAGTATAATTTAGTGCTTGTAGAATGTGTTCAAATTTAAGTGACCATCAAGTTAATATAGACTGCTCTAATGTTATATCTGAAACCAATGGTAACCTTACAAATTAAAAAAAAAACTATCACAGATATACGAAAAAAGAAAGAAATCCAAGCATTACACTAAAGACAGACATCAAATCATAAGGTAAGAAGAAAGGAACAGAAAAGAAATGTAAAACAAACCTGAAAAAAATGAACAAAATGGCAAAAATTACATACCTATCAATAAGTATAAATGGACTAAATGCTCCAATCAAAATACACAGGGTGAATGAATGGATTAAAAAAAAACCAACACCCAACTCTATTCTGCCTAGAAGAGACTCACATCAGACCTAAAGACACATACCAACTAAACATAAAAGGGAAAAACATGTATCATGCAAAAGGAGTCGGAAAAAAAAGGACAGCAATATTTATATCAGACAAAATAGACTTCAAAACAAAAAGGACACTACATTTCAATAAAGGAATCCATTCAGTGAGAAGATACAAAAACTGTAAATATCTATTCACCCAACATAGAAGCACCTAAATATATAAAGCAAATATTAGCAGACTCGAAGAGATTAACAGCAATACAATAACATTAGGGGACATAGTATCCCCTTTACATCAATGGATAGATCATTCAGGCATAAAATTAACACAGAAATAGTGATTCTGAATGACACACAGCCCAGATGGACCTAATAGATATACACAGAACAGTCCACCCAAACACAGCAGAATACACATACTTTTCACATACACATGGAATATTCTCCAGAAGAGATCACATGTTAGACCACAAAACAATTCTCAATAAATTTGAAAAGACTGAAATATCAAGTGTCTTTTATGACCACAATAATATAGAACTAGAAATCAGTAACAAGATAAAACTGGAAAGAACACAAACACATGGAGGCTAAACAATTTATAGGGCAACCAAAAAAATCACAGAGGAAATAAAAACAATACATGGAGAGAAATGAAAATGAAAACAGAATGACCCAAAATCTTTGGGATGCATGTAAAGCAGTTCTAAGAGGAAAGTTTATAGCAATACAGGCTTACCTCAAGAAACAAGAAAAATTACAAGTAAACAACACAACCTTACAATTGAAGGAACTAGAAAAAGAAGAACAAACAGATGCCTACGCTAGTAGAAGGAAAGAAATAATAAAGATTGTAGCAGAATAAAAAAAAAATCAGACTAATAAACAAAACAAACAAGAGTAAAGATCAATGAAACTAAGAGCTTATTTTTAGAAAAGTAAACAAAATTTATAAAACTTTATCCAGAATCATCAAGGAAAAAGAGAGAGTATTTAAATAAATAGAAGCAGAAATAGAAGAGGAGAAATAACAATTGACACCAGGGAAATACAACAGAGTATAAGACTGCTACAAAAAATTATATGCTAACAAATTGTACAACCTAGTAGAAATCGATAAATATCTGGAAACATAAACAATCTCCCAAACTGAATCAGGAAGAAAAGGAAAGTAGAACAGACATTACTAGCAATGAAACTGAATAAGTGATCTAAAAAGCTCCTAACAAACAAAAGTCCAGGACCTGATGGCCAATGAATTCTATGAAACATTTAAAGAAAATTGAATACCTATTATTTTCAAATTATTCCAAAAAATTAAAGAGGGAGAAAAACTTACAAATTCATTCAATGAGGCCAGCATTAACCTGATACCAAAACCAAAAGAGGTACTACAAGGAAAGAAAACTAAGGGCTATGAACATAGATGCAAAATTTCTCAACAAAATATTAGCAAGCAGAATTCAAGGATACATTAAAAACTATTCACCACAATCAAGTGAGATTTATTCCAGGGATACAAGGGTGGTTCAATATTCACAAATCAATCAAAGTGATTAACTTCAAATAACCAAGGATAAAAACTGTATAATGACCTCAGTGGGTACAGGAAAAGCATCTGACAAAATATATAGCATATATTCATGTTAAAAACTTTCAAAAAAGTGGATTTAGAAAGAATGTACTTCAATATAATAAAGGTCATATATGAAAAACCCACAGCTAACATCATACCCATGAAAAACACAGAACATTTCCTCTATGATCAGGATCAAGACGAGGATGTCCTGTCTCATCAGTGTTATTCAACACAGTACTGGAAATCCTAGCAACAGCAATCAGACAAGAAAAAGAAGCAAAAGGCATCTAAATGGGTAAGGAAGAAGTAAGACTGTCACAAATTTAGATGACATGATACTATTTATAGGAAACCCTCAGGATTCCACTAAAAACTATTAGAAGTAATAAATTAATTCAGTAAAGTTTTAGAATTCATAATTAACATACAGGAATCTGTTACATTTGTATATACTGGTAATTAAGTAGCAGGAAGAGAAATGTAGAAAACAATTCCATTTACAATCATATCAAAAAGAATGAAATACCTAGGAAAAAATTTAATGAAACAGATGAAAGACCTGAACTCTGAAATTATACAGCATTGTTCAAAGAAAATGATGACAAAAACAAATAGAAACATAATGCTTATGGATTTGAAGAATTAATATTGTTAAAATGTCCAAACAACCTAAAACAACTTACAGATTTGATGCAATCTCTACCAAAATAGCAATAGTATTTTTCACAGAACTAGAACAAATAATCTTATAATTTGTATGGAAACACAAAATGCCCTGAATAGTCAAAGAAATGTTGACAAAGAACAAAGCTAGAGATATATCAATTTCAGATTTCAGGATATACTACAAAGCTAGCCTAATGAAAATATTATGGTACTGGCACATAAATAAACTACACTCATCAATGAAACACAGTAGAGTACAGAAATAAAGCCACACCCATAGTCAATTAATCTACCACATAGGAGGTAAAAATATACAATGGGGAAAATACAGTCTCTTCAATAAACAGTGCTGGGAAAACTGGACAGCTACATGCAAAGGAACTGGACCACTTACACCATATACAAAAATAAACTCAAAATGGATTAAAGACCTAAATGTGAGACATGAAACCACAAAATTGCTATAGTAAAATATAGACAGTAATCTTATTTAATAAATACAATTTATTTTTTTTTCTAATTCCAAAGTAGTATGTGGCTTTCACAGACATTTTAGAGAATCCCAAAGAATTTTTAAAGTAAAATTTTATTTCTTTATTATTATTTTAAAAAATTTAAATCCAAGTTAGTTAACATAGTGTAATAATGGTTTCAGGAGTAGAATTTAGTGATTCATTATTTTATATATATCACCCAGTGCTCATCCCAGCAAGTGCCTTCTTTAATGTCTGTCACCCATTTAGCCCATCCCCCCACTTCAAGCCCCTCCAGCAGCCCTCAGTTTGTTCTTTGTATTTAAGAGTCTTTTATGGTTTGCCTCCCTCTGTTTTTATATTATTTTTCCTTTCCTACACCAATGTTCCTCTGTTTTATTTCTTGAATTCCACATATGAGTGAAATCATGATGTCTTTATCTGACTTATTTCCCTTAACATAATACATTCTAGTTCCATCCATGCAGTTACAAATGACAAGATGTTATTCCTTTTGATCACGAAGTAATATTCCATTGTATATATTTTCCACATCTTCTTGATCCATTCAACAGTCAATGGACATTTGGGCTCTTTCCATAATTTGGCTATTGTTGATAGTGCTGCTGTGAACATTGGGGTGCACATTCCCCTTTCAATCAGCACTTTTGCATCCTTTGTACAAATACCTAGTAGTGCACATGGTGGGTCATATGGTAGCTGTATTTTCAGTTTTTTGATGAACCTCCATACTGTTTCCCAGAGTGGCTGCACCAGTTTGCATTCCAAAATCAGTGTAAGAGGGTTCCCCCTTCACATCCTTGCCAACACCTGTTGTTTCTTGTGTTGTTAATTTTAGCCATTCTGACAAGTGTGAGGTGGTATCTCATCATGGTTTTGATTTGTATTTCCCTGCTGATGAGTGATGTTGACTATCTTTTCATGTGTCTATTAGCCATATGGATGTCTCCTTTGGAAAAATGTCTATGTTCATGTCTTCTGCCCATTACTTCACTGGATTATTTCTTTTTTGGGTGTTGAGTTTGATAAGTTCTTCACAGATTTTGGATACTAACCCTTTACCAGATATGTCATTTGCAAATATCTTCTCCCATTACATAGGCTGCCTTTTAGTTTTACTGATTGTTTCCTTTGCTGTTCAGAAGATTTTTATCTTGATTTGGTCCCAATAGTTCATTTTTGCTTTTGTTTCCCTTGCCTCCAGAGACATGTCTAGTAAGAAGTTGCTGCGGCCGAGGTCAAAGAGGTTGCTGCCTCTTTCCTCCTCCAGGATTTTGATTGTTTCCTGTCTTACAGTTTGGTCTTTCAGCCATTTTGAATTTATTTTTATGTATGGTGTAAGAAAGTGGTCCAGTTTCATTCTTCTGCATGTCACCCTCCAGTTTTCTCAACACCATTTGCCTCAAGAAACTGTCTTTTTTCCACTGTATATTCTTTCCTGCTTCATGAATATTAGTTGGTCATACATTTGTGGGTCCAGTTGTGGGTTCTCTATTTTGTTCCATTGATCTATGTGTCTGGTTTTGTGCCAGTACCATACTGTTTTGGTGATTACAGCTTTGTAATACAGTTTGAAGTCTGGAATTGTGATGCCTCCAGCTTTGCTTTTTTTTTTTTTTTTCAACATTACTTTGGCTATACAGGATCCTCTGTTGTTCCATACACATTTTAGGATTGTTTGTTCTAGCTCTGTGAAGAATGCTGGTGTTATTTTGATAGGGATTGCATTGAATGTGTAGATTGCTTTGGGTAGTATTGACATTTTAACAATATTTGTTCTTCTCAACCATAAGCATGGAATGTTTTTCCATTTATTTGTGTCTTCTTCAATTTCTTTCATAAGCTTTCTATAGTGTTCCATGTACAGATCTTTTACCTCTTTGGTTAGGTTTATTCCTAGGTATCTTATGGATTTTGGTGAAATTGTAAATGGGATCAATGAATTGATTTCTTTTGGCTGCCTCATTATTGGTGCCTAGAAATGCAACCTACTTCTGTACTTTGATTTTATATCCTGCACCTTTGCTGAATTCATGAATCAGTTCTAGCAGTTTGTGTGTGTGTGTGGTGTGTGGAGCCTTTTGGGTATTCCACACAAAGGATCACATGTTGTCTGTGAAGAGTGAATGTTTGACTTCTTCCCTGCCTATTTGTATGCCTTTTATTTCTTTTTGTTGTCTTAGTGCTAAGGCTAGGACTTCCAAGTACTATGTTGAACAATACTGTTGAGAGTGGACATCCCTCTCGTGTCCCTGACCTTAGGGGAAAAGCTCTCAGTTTTCTCCCATTGAGGTTGATTAGCTATGGGCCTTTCATATATGGCCTTTATGATGTTGAGGTATGTTCCTTCTATCCCTACTTTTTGAGGGTTTTTATCAAGAAAGAATGCTGTGTTTTTAGACAGTAATCACTTGGTCATCAGCCTTAGCATCATATTTAGATATATCCCCTAAAGCAATGGAAAAAAATGAAATTAAACTATTGGGACTACATTAAAATAAAAAAGCTTTTGCACAGTGAAGGAAACTCAACAAACCAAAAAGGCAACCTACTGAGTGGTAGAAGATATTAGAAAATGATATAATCTAGTAAAGGGTTAATATCTAAAAAAAAAAAAAAAAAGACCATATACAACTCAGCAAAAGAAATAAACAATCTGATTTAAAAATGGGCAGAGAATCTGAACAGGGAGTTTTTTCAAAGATATACAAATGGCCAACAGAATCATGAAAAGGTGCTTAACATCACTAATCATTAGGGAAAAGCAAATCAAAACCACAAGAAAATGTAATATTACACCTTACACCAGAATAGCTAGAATAAAAAAGACAAGAAGTAAGTGTTAGTGAGGATGTGGAGAAAAGGAAACCCTCATGCATTGTTGGTAGAAATGTAAACTGGTGCAACCATTATGGAAAACAGTATGGAGGGTACTCAAACAATTAGAAACACCATATGATCCAGTAATTCCACTATTGGATTTTACCCAAAGGAAATGAAAACACTAATTTGGAAAGATATATGCACCCCTGTGTATATTGAAGCATTATTAATGATAGCCAAGATATGGAAACAAACCAAGTATTCAGTGATAAATGAATGGATAAAGATGTGTGACACACTACATACACACACACACACACACGATGGAATAGTACTCAGCCATAAGAAATAATGAGATTTTGCCATTTATGACAACATGGATGGACCTAAAGGATTTGTGCTAAGTGAAAGACTTGTATGATTTCACTTATATGTGAAATCTAACAACAAAAAATAATGAATAAACAAACAAAAAGCAGAAAAAGACCCATAAAAATACACAAATGAAATTGATGGTTGCCAGAGGGAAGGTGGATGGGGGGATGGGAAAAATGGAAGGAGGAGAGTGGGAAACACAGGGTTGTACTTTTGGAATGAATATTTCACCAGGATAAAAGTTATAGCATATTTATCGTAATCAGTAGTATTGTAACAACACTGTTTGGTGATAGATGTAGCTACACTTGTGAACATAGTATAACATAATGTGGAATCACTATGTTGTACACCTGAAACTAATGTAACATTGTGTGTCTACTATACTTCAATTAAAAAAAAAAAGAATGCAAGAGGTGGGTTGGGGCATGGGCTACATAGGTAGGTATAAACATCCAGTTATAAGATAATTAAGTCACACACATTAAAAGTACAGCATAGGGTATTTCATAAATAATATTGTAATAACTTTCTATGGTGAGAGATGGTGACTACACTTATTGTTATGAGAAGTAAGTAGTGTGTAGAATTGTTGAATCACTATGATGCACACCTGAAACTAATATAACATACACAGCTATACTTCAAAAACAAAAATGAAAAAAAAATCTATAGAACTTCATATAATTGTACCTCTAGCTTTTCGTTGAGAAAATAACGGCAAAAAGTAATCAGAATTAAATAACAACATAGAATGCCTTTGTATTAATTACAAAACTATTTATGTACTTTGAAAAATAATAGCATCTGCAGGTTTGGGTAAGCTAAATAGACAATAGTGGTATAGGTACAGTAACGACCTTCCACTGTACCATTTTTCCCAACTACTGTGTCTATCTTTAGGAGATGATATGTATGGGAGCTTTCATTGTTTTCCTGGAGGGAGAGAAGACCTGGGATCAGATACTAGGGAGTGGACATGGGAACATAAGAAAAGACAGAAAGAATGACTTAATAGGATCTCTTACTCACCCTGATGAATTTTATTCTGAGGGATGGAATGTGCAAAAGTTTCACAGGTGCACTGTATGTAATAGCCTTCAAAGTGGATACAAATGTCTATCAAAATGAGAATAGGTTAATGACAGTCATAGGATGTAATAATATAGTTCAGTAAAAATGAATAAACCAGAATAATACACATCAGAATAAAGAACTTCACTAATGCTAGGCAAATAATTCAAGTTACAGAAATATATATGCCATATGATATTATTTCTATAAAGTGGGGGAGAAAACCTTCAAATCTAAGGAATATATTGTTGATGGAAATATATATTCAGAAAACTTATAAAATGATACAAGGGAATGATAAACTCAATATTCAAGATAGAGGTTTCCTGGGAAAATGATAGCTTACATGTAGTCTAGTAGTAAAAATTCTGAACTGTTTTACAAAAAATTGTAGGGAGTTGAGAGGGCAGAGAAAAAGGTTCTGAACTTACTAGTATGCATTATTTAAAAAGGTTGGTAAAATGTTATAGGCATACTTATTAATTTTGATACAATTAAAGGGGAATATAGATTTAATTATGACTCATCAGAAGGAGCATGTAAGCACTAGCAAAATGGAAAAACACATTGAAATTAACAATGGATGACTGAGGATTGAATGGGGAAAAGAAAATGAAGGAAAAATTGACCAACCCAGAAAATTAAGAAAAGGAATATTTAACAAATATACTTAAGTAAACACATAAAATACACATAAAATATATTGGAAGAAATAAAAGCTTATATACTGATTATCCTAACAAATGTCAATGTCAAAGAAAGGCTGGGTTAAAAAATATCTATTTGCAGTTTACAAGAAAAATAATAAAAACAGGAAAATAAGTTGAAAATTAAAAGATGAAAAGAAGTGAACAAGGCAAATACAATATGTGAAAAGCAGAGGAAGCAATATTAGTAACAGATAAAAACAGAATTAAAGTCCAAAGACATTAAAATGAGACAAAGTGAGGATATTAAGGATAAATTGTAGCCTCCTCAAAGAAAACATAAGCATAAGCCTTTATAAAGCAAACACAGCAACCAAACACTGAAAACAGGAAAATCCTTAAAAAAATACCCAGAGTAGGAATATCCCTATATTTCTTTCATATTTTACACATTAAATACACAATTAATAATAGAGAACTTAAAACTGATACAGTACAAGAAATCTTTAATAAATTCTGAAAAAATAAACATTATATCCTTTCATAACATTATTTTATTAAAAATCAAAGTTAACTTGGCACTTGACACATTTTTCTAGTTAAGTAGTCTTTGACCAAAGAGGAAATTTATGTAAAAAAAAATTATTATTCCTCTGGACATTAACAACAAAAGACATTTCAAATCAAAACTCATGAGATATACTTAAATGCAAAAACATATATAGAAAGAATTATATGGTTTTGTTGTGGAAAATGAATGAAAAAATGAGTTAAGCATTCAATTAAGACATTAGTTAAAAAAAAGAAAGTCAAACAATAAAGAAAAGGAGGAAAAATGTATCATATAATGTTTGGTAAAGGAACTTTAAAGACACTAGAAGAATTCCAAGACTTAGAAAATATTAAATGAAACACTCCTAAATAAATTTGATAATTTAGAAAATGGAGAGTTTTATAGAATACAATTTTTTAAAATTTTAATGTTTATTTTTGAGAGAGAGAGAGACACACACACAGTATCCAAAGCAGGCTCCAGGCTCTGAGCCATCAGCACAGAGCCGGATGCAGGGCTCAAACCCACAAACCGGGAGATCATGACCTGGGCCAAAGTGGAATACTCAACCGACTAGCCACCCAGGTGCCCCTAGTATATAAATTATTAAAATTGACTCTGATAATGTCACACCCTAAGTCTTATCTTCTCTATGGCAGACATTTCTCTTATACTATCTTTTTCAATTTTTAAAAAATGTTTATTTTTGAGACAATGCGAGAGACAGAGTGCAAGCAGTGGAAGGGCAGACACAGGGAGACACAGAATCCGAAGCAGGCTCCAGGCTATGAGCTGTCAGCCCAGAGCCTGACACGGGGGTTGAACTCACGAACTGCAAGATCATGACCTGAGCCAAAGTCGACCGCCTAACTGACTGAGCCACTCAGGCGCCCCTATACTATCTTTTTTAAATTTTTTTTAATGTTTATTTATTTTTGAGAGAGAGAGAGGCAGAGAGAGAGAGAGAGAGAGAGAGAGAGAGAGAGAGAGAACAGGGGAGGAACAGAGAGAGAGGGAGACACAGAACCAAAAGCAGGCCCCAGGTTCCGAGCTGTCGGCACAGAGTCCAACACGGGGTTTGAACTCACAAACCGGGAGATCATGACCTGAGTGGAAGTCAGATGCTCAACTGACTGGGCCACCCAGACACCCCTCTCTTATACTATCTTAAAGAAAAAAGTCAAAACCTTCCCTATACATTTTAAAAGCAAACTTATCCTTAAAAGCATCATCCCAGAAATAAAGATTAAGCTGTCATGATTTTATAGGTAAAATTTTAAAATGAGCTAAAAACTTGAATTCTGCAGAATTAAAAATAGAACACTATACCTTACTCTATTAGAGCTTGTTCTGAGAAGAAAAGGATGGTTCAATCCTGGAAAATCTACCACCAAAATTCATTATATCAGATCAAAGGAGAAAATCACTTAATTTTTATCAACAAATGACAAGAGGCTTTGAAAGGCAGAATCGTGGTTCCTTAGAGATGGCAGGAATAAGAGACAATTAAAATTGCAGATAGAATTAAGATTGCTAACCAGCTGACATTAAGAAGAGCAGCTTGGAACACCCAGGTGGACTCAGGACCGTGTGATACTCAAGTTTCTTAAATGGGGAAAAGGGAGACAGCAGAGTCAAAAGAGATGATGTCTTGACAAAGACTAAACTATTGTTCGCTTTAAAGATGAACTGGCACCACAAGTCAAATAATTGTGCAGCCCTAGAAGCTGAAACATGCAAGGATAGAGATTTTCGACTGGAGTCTACAAATGAAATGCAGTACTGCTAATGCCTTGATTTCAGCCCAGTAAAACCCATTTCAGACTTCTGACCACCAGAAATTTAAGATAATAAATGTGTGTTGTTTTAAATCATTAAATTGTGGTAATTTGTTACAGCAGTAGGAAACTAATGCAAAAGCTTTTTGTTAAGATCCAAGAGCCACTACTAAAACACACAAATAAAAACCTCAAAGTACAGGTAGAAAGATATAAACACTATTTACCAAAACCCAACAGCGAACATATTAATAATTAGTTTATTTGAAGATAATATTATAGCTAGAAAACTCAAGGGATTACAATATAATTCTATAAAAATATTAAGATAATTTAGTTATATGACCAGAAAGAAGATACGTCTATAAAAATCTCTAGATATATCACTTTTAATAATTAGAAGGTAGTAGATTAATCACTTATAAAGCCAGTGATGAGGTTAATACACTAAAGTAGCAAAGTGTAAATGGACTAAATGCTCCAATCAAAGGACAGGGTGACTGAATGGGGAAAAAAAACGAAAAAAAAAAAAGACCCATCTATATGCTGCCTAAAAGAAACTCATTTCAGAATTAAAGATATATGCAGATTGAAAGTGAAAGGATAGAAAAATATATACTATGAAAATGGAACCCGAAAAAAGCTGGGGTAATAATATTTCTTTCAGACAAAATAAACTCTGCAAGGACTGTAGCAACAGACAAAGAAGGGCACTACATAATGACAAGCAGAAAAACCCAACAAGAGGATACAAGAATTACAAATATTTATGTACCCAGTGTAGAAGCATCTAAATATATAAAGCCAATATTAACAACATAAAGAGAGAAATTAATAGTAATACAACAGTAGGGGTTAACACCCCATTACATTAATGAACAGATCACCCAGACAGAAAATCAACAAGGAAACAGTGGCTTTAAATGACACATTATACCAGATGAATCTAACAGATATATACAAAATATTCTATCCTCAAATAGCAGAATACATATTCTTTTCAAGTGCACATGGAACAATCTCCATAATAGATCACATGTTAGATCACAAAACAAGTCTCAATAAACTCAAGAAGGTAGAAATTATACCATGCATCTTTTCTGAGCACAATGTTATGAAACTAAAAATCAATTATGAGAAAAAATCTGGAAAGAACACAAATATATGGAGGTTAAGCAAATGCTACTAAACAATAAATGGGTCAACCAAGAAATCAGAAGAAATGAAAACATACCTTCAGACAAATGAAAATGAAAACACAACATCTCAAGTCTTTCAGAAGATGCAAAAGCAGTTCTTAGAGAAAAGTTAGAGTGATACCTGACAACTTCCAGAGAAAAAGGAAAAATGTCAAATAAACAACCTAACCTTACACCTTAATGGGCTAAAAAAAAAAGAACAAAGCCAGATATAGTAGAAGGAAGGAAATAATAAAGATGAGAGCAAAAATAAATGAGATTGCAACTTAAAAAACAATGGGAAAGATCATTGAAACCAGGAGGTGGTTCTCTGAAAAATGAGCAAAATTGATAAAACTTTAGCCATATTCATCAAGAAAAAAAAGAGAGGACTGAAATAAAATCAGAAATTAAGGAGGAGAAATAACAACCAACACCAGAGAAATACAAAGGATTATAAAAGAATATAATGAAAAATTATATGCCAACAGATTGGACAACCTAGAATAAATGGCTAAATCCCTAGAAACAATCACTCTTCCAAAACTGGATCAGGAAAAAAAGGAAAATTTGAACAGATTGATTACTAGTAATGAAACTTGAATTGGGAATCAAAACGCTCCCAACAAACAAAGTCTAGGACAAGATGGCTTCATGGGCGAATTCTACTAAATATTTAAAGAAAAGTTAATACCTATTCTTCTCAAACTATTCTGAAAAATTAAAGAGCAAGAAAAACTTCCAAAATTGTTTTGTGAGACCAGAATTACCCTGATAGCAAAACCAGACAAAGACTCCAAAACTGTAGGCTAGTATCTCTGATGAACATAGATGCAAATATCCTCAACAAAGTATTAGCAAACCAAATTCAACAATACTAAAAAAAATTATTCACCACGATCAAGCAGGATTTATTCCAGAGACCAAAGGTGGTTCAATATTTGCAAATCAGTGTTATACATCACATTAATAAGAGAAAGGTTAAAAATCATATGATTATCTCAAAAGATGCAGAAAATCATTTTACAAAATACAACAATTACTCACTTTAAAACCTCTCAACAAACTGGGTTTAGAAGGAATAGGACTCACCATATTAAAAACCATATATGAAAACCCCACAGTTAAAATCATACTCAATGGTGAAAAACTGATTTTCTTGTAAGATTAAGATTAGGAAATAAAGCAAGGATTCTACACTCACCACTTCTATTCAACACAGTACTGAAAGTCCTAACTGCAGCAATTGGACAAGAAAAAGAAATAAAAGGCATCCAAAATGGAGAAGAAGAAGTAAAACAGTTATTATCGCATTGACATGATACTATGCACAGATATTACACTCGATCTTAATGAAAATGCTATGAAGCAATGAAACTATATACATAAACCTGAAAGACTCCACCAAAAAACTATTAATTGATAAATGAATTCAGTAAAGTTGAAGGCTACAAAGTTAATATACAGAAATATATCACATTTTTATAAACTAATAACAAAGTACCAGAAGGAGAAATTAAGAGAACAATACCATTTATAACTACACCAAAAAGAATAAAACACCTAGGAATAAATTTAAACAAGGAGGTAAAAGACATATGCTCTGAAACTATAAGACACTGATAAAAGAAAATAAATGGAAATGTATACCACATTTATGGCTTGGGAGAATTAGTATCATTAAAATGTCCATGTTATCCAAAGAAATCTAGATTCAGTGCAATCCCTACCAAAATACCAACAAAATTTTTCACACAAATAATACAAATTATTGTAAAATTTGTATGGAACAACAAAAGACCTTGAACAGACAAAGCAAACTTGAGGAAGAAAAACAAGCTGGAGATACCATGCCCTGGAATTTCAAACTTTATTACAAAGCTATAGCAATCAAAACAGTATGGTACTGGCACAAAAACAGATATATAGATCAATGTAACAGGATAGAGAGCCCAGAAATAAACCCATACTTATATGGCCAATTAATCTAAAACAAAGGAGGCAATAATATACAATAGGGGTAAAGATAGTCTTTTCAATAAATGGTGTTGACAAAACTAGACAGCTACATACAAAGAATAAAACTGGACCACTTTATTACATCATATACAAAGATTAAAGGCCTAAATGTGAGACCTGAAACAATAAAACTCCTAGAAGAAAGCACACACAATAATCTCTTTGACATCAGCCATAGAAACATTTTCTAGATATGTCTCATGAGGCATGGGAAACAAAAGCAAAATTAAATTAGGACTACAGCAAAATAAAGTTTTTTCATGGTAAAGGAAACCATCAACAAAACAAAAAGGCAAGCTACTGAATTGAAGATCTCTGTAAATGATCTATCTGACAAGGGCTTAATATCCAAGATATATAAAGAACTTATGCAACCTAACACAAAACAATTTTGATTAAAAAATAGGCAGAGTACCTGAATACACATTTTTTTTCAAAGAAGACACAGACATGTACAACAGACACATGAAAAGATGCTCATCACTAATCATCAGGGAAACATAAAGTCACAAGATATCACTTCGCACCATTCAAAATGGCTAGAATCAGAAGAATGATAAATAAAAAGTCTTGGCAAGAAAGTGGAGAAACGGGAATCCTTGTGTACTGTTGGTGGGAATGTAAATTGGTGCAACTGCTGTGGAAAACAACATGAATGTTCCTTAAAATATTAAAAATAGATATACCATATGATCCAGTAATTCAACTACTGGGTTTTTACTCAAAGAAAAGAAACACTAATTTGAAAATATATAAGCACCCCTACATTAATAGCAGCATTATTTACTATAGCCAAAATACGGAAACAATACAAGTGTCCATTGATAGATGAATGGATAAAGGTGATGTGATATACACAGACATAGACACACAGGAATATTACTTAGCCATAAAATAACATAAGATCTTGCCATTTGCAATAACATAGATGGACCATTAATATTATGCTAAGTGAAATAAGTCAGACAGAGAAAGACAAATACCATATGATTTCACTTACATGGTAATCTAAAAACAGACTCTTATATAGAGAGAACTTTCCAGAGGGAAGGTGGATAAGGGGGTGTGTGAAATAGATAAAGGGAGTTAAGAGGTACAAACTTCTAGTTATAAAATAAATAAGTCATGGAGATGAAAAAGATAACATAGGGAATATAATCAATAATATTTTAATACTGTATGGTGACAGATGGTAGCTACACTTATTGTGGTGAGCACTGAGTAATGTATAGAACTGAGGAATCAATATGTTATACACCCAAAACTAATATAATATTTTATGTTAATTAAGCTTAAAAAGATTAAAATTAAAATATAATAACTAAATTTAGGTGCCAGGAAAGAAAAAATCATTATGTTTACCAGTTCTAAAAATTATTGTTTTAAAAATGGAAAATAATATTCTATCACAACGGAAGTTAAACTTCAGCTGTTGACATTATTACATTTATGTCCCCAACCACTGTTTCCCTGTCTTTCATATCAAACCAAATAGCTAAGATATCAAGCCTTCTGGCTCAAATTATAAAGGTTTAATCAAAACAAGAGAAAGCCAAGGGGAAATCACTATCAGATACTAAGTCAATTACCAGGCAAAGATAGAATTACATAGACTTAACTGTGTAGTAAGTAACAGACATATCATATGAAATTTAATAAAAATTAATTTTAGAAATGATGAAAATGTAAAAATCAAGAATCAGATGAATACAAATTGGAGGGAGAATTACTGTAGGAAAGGGACTTAAGCAAACTTTCACGATATTTCAAAAATAAAATGGCATCTAAGTTTCAAGAATCCAAAGAAGAGAAATAAAAGATGAAATAAATTACAAAACAGTAAGTTAAAATGGGAGACGGAAGAGAAAAAAATGAAGAAATAAGGCCATTATTGATGAAAAAAACCTTATTAGGAGAATAAAGGAGGAGACCTGCCAGGGTAAAACAAAAAGTAATGAGAGACATGACGTTCAGACCCTGAGATTTTAAGAAAAATCACCAAATAAAGTATAAAATAACTAAAATGAAACTGAGTAGAGAAAGGATGGCAGGTGTGGAAGACAAAGAAAAGAGCTCAGGTACCAATTATTATTGAGGACTATGAAAAAAAGGAAAGAAAATATGAAACAAAAAGTTTCTGGGGCACTTGGGTGGCTCAGTTGCTTGAGCATCCGACTCTTGATTTCAGCTCAGGTGATGATCTCCAGGACTGCAGGATAGAGTGCTGCATCGGGCTCTGTGCTTAGCATGAAGCCTGCTTGGGATTCTCTCTCCCTCTGTCCCTCACCCCTGTTCATGCTGTCTCTCTTCCTCCCCGCCCCCCCCACCTCTCTCTCTGAAAAAAAATTTTGGAGGTAATACAGAATACTTTGCTAATATATAAGAAGACTTGAAATTTCAAATCAAAAAGGGCTTATTCTGTTTCAGGAAAAAATAATAGATTAAGATAGAGCTAAATATTGATGAAAATACTGAAATTAAAGGATTAAGAAACAGAGGGAGAAAACACAGGTCATCAACAAAGGAAAAATATAAGAATCTCATTTTCTTTCAATTATATTACATGCCTAAAAACAATGGCAATGTATATATATTTGAGTGAGAAGGGGCCCATTCCATACATTTTCCATGTTTGAATAGAATTTTAGTAAAGATTTGGTTGGCCAAGGGAAGTAGTACACACAGTAACATCCCACTCACTTCCTTTTCCATCTCACTCCTCCTACTTCCCTCAGTCCCATCCTAAGCAACACAGATTCTCTTTTGCCTTTGGTAGATCAAATTGATGAATATCTTTTGTAACTTCAACATGTTCCTGGAGTCACAGGCTCTATCCCAAACAGTTTTAAAAGCATTTCTAAAAATCAAAACAAGTAGGACATTTTCTACAAAGCTAAAAAAAAAATTAACTGAGAAATATTTGCAATCATTTAGAAAAATTTCCTACCACATAAAAATATATACATTTTCTTTCAAGATTATGTTTCCATGGGAAAAACATAGTTTGAAAACGTAAATAGATATGACAATATTCAATAACTTTACACTAATTAAATACACTCTACTATCTATGATTCGGTAAATTAATGCAATTCCAAGATACCTGCATTGATTTTTTAATGGTTCCTACAGATAAATAATTAAAAACTTTTAGAAGATACAATAAATATTCTGCATTAAAGTTAAATATTATTTTAACAATGACAATATTTGCATAAATGACTCCATGATATGAAAGATATTTTAAGCTACTATTTACTAAACTTTTTTATAGGCCAGACGCCATGCTACATGCTTTAGATGTATCATTTCATTTGCCCTCATAATAACTCCAATTATGTAATCTTTTTTTTTCTAAGTTTTATGTATTTTGAGAGAGAGAGTGTGTGCACGTGCATGGGGGAGGAGCAGAGAGAGAAGGAGACAGAGTCCCAAACGGACTCTGTTAGCATGGAGGAGCCCAATGTGGGCTTGAACTCAGAAATTGTGAGATCATGATCTGAGCCAAAATCAAGAGTCTGATGTTTAACTGACTGAGCTACCCAAGCACCCACCTCATTATGTGATCTTAATGGAAAAGAAAGCAGAGATGTGTAAAGGTTGCAGTGCGTCCTGCAGCTATTGGTGGGGAAATTTAAGTCAAACCCTACTTGTGCTGACTGTGCATCCTCATACTTGTATAATGCTATACCATCGCCTACAGAGGTGTTTTAAAAATTCTTTTTTACAAACAGAAGACCATGGCAGAAAGGAAGGGGAAAAAAATAGATACAAACAGAAAGGGAGGGAGGCAAACCTCCCTCTCTATTAAGAGACTCTTAAATACAGAGAACAAACTGAGGGTTGGTGGGGGTTGGGAGACAGGGGAAAGTAGGTGATGGGCACTGAGGAGGGCACTTGTTGGGATGAGCACTGGATGTTGTATGTAAGCCAATTTGAAAATAAATTATATTCATAAAAAATTCTTTTTTAACCTATTGACAAATTTTAAAATTTTAAAGCAGAGTTAATATATTTGATTGAAACTGGCATAAAATTCTATATAAACTCTTCTGGAAATGTGGAAAATTAGGTAGCTTATAAATCTCTTCTCCAGAACACCTAATATGATGGATGAAATATAACTAACATACTTTTAAATGCATAGTTAAACTCACAAAGTCAGCAAAGTATCAAGGAGTCCAAAATGAAGACTATTTCTATCCACTGACAAAGGGGACATGAGAAGACAGCTTGTCTGTTTCATCCTTATTAGTTCAGTATAAAACATCTCTCCTTTGATCACTTTTAATCAAAGGCCTTCTTCAGCCAGATCGGCAGCTTGAAATTATTCTACCTGCATGGTATAGGAATCCTAGAGCATTAATGAAATCCTTAAAGTGCCTGGAAGAATAAAATAAGAATTCTTTGGACAGAAACTCCCTCAATTAAGGCCACACAGAATTAAAGAATTAGAAAGAAAGAAAGAAAGAAAGAAAGAAAGAAAGAAAGAAAGAAAGAAAGAAAGAAAGAAAGAAAGAAAGAAAGAAAGAAAATAAAATTAAGCTGTGCCAGACATGAATTTATAATCCAAAATTACAAAAGGCACAATGAGTAAGAAGTAACAGAGATAATAAGCAGGGTGCTGGAACTGGAACTGGCTCATAATGGCCTATGAAAACTTATTAAATATTCAGGAATACTGAGAGCCAATTTTTAAAACTCTGGTAGCCTGAAATTTGCCATAAAGGAGTATAACTACAATCATGGGGGAATTCTGTAAATAATAACGGCTTTTTTTTAAACCATCATGCTACAGTGGCATAATTAGATTCGGAGTTATGGGACTTTGGAATTAGTGAATACAAATATTTGTGGCAAATTTGTTTACAACTTATTAAAGTTATATGAAAAAAGAATGGAAACACAAACAAGTAAAAGCTTTTTTATTTTAGTAAAAATAAGACAAATTTATAAAAGAAACAAGTATAATGTTTAAAAAAATACCACCACTAAAGTTAAGAGATGGTAAACTTGAAGATATAACTGACTAAATTTCACAGAATATAGCATAGATAACAATATGAGAAATATTATATAGGGTAAGGATATTTGGAAGAGAGAATGTGCTAATATATGTCTAGTAAGTGTTCTAGAGGTAGAAAAAGGCAATGTGGAGGGAAGCAATATTTGAAGAATACTGGGATGCTATTGATCCTCCTGGTATGTACAAAAGACACAAATTTATAAATCATGATTTACAAGTAGAACAAATGAAGCTAACTTATTACTGGTTGTTACAGTGAATTTGTAGAAAAAGTATAAAAAACATTTTACATAAATATAGATAAAATATTGCCTCAAAGAAACAGCTGTTAGATAAATGGGAGAATTCTCAGAAAAAATGATACTCCCAGAAGGTAGTAGATGAGCATCTTTACAGCGTGGAGAAAAACAAAGTCAACCTAAAATTTTTAAACCACCAAAATCATCTTTTGAAAGTGAAGGGTAAAGAAAGATATTTTAAATGGATAAATGAAATTATCATTAATAATTTCCCACATAAAGAACTTACAAAAATTTTATCTCAAAAACAAGTAAACTGAATGAAGGACTGAGTTGGAAAAAAAACCAAATAGGTAAACATATACGTAAATCTTTCAGACTGAATAAAGTAATATAGATTACTAATTATGGACTAAGTTCTGAAGTGAATGTTTACTTTGCCATGGCCTCTCTATTTGTTTTTATTTCTGGCAAAAAAAGTTATATTTTTTATTTTGTGGATGACACAAGGTGTTCATGTGATAATGCTGGGCACATTGCAAAGAGGCAGAATATTATATTGGATATTAAAATGTAAATTTTATGGAAGCTGGAAAGCTTTCTGGGAATTGGATGAGAAAATAGAGGGTAAAAATCAGCAGACAGGGAATAGTGCAAATCCTTTGATATTATGAGGATCATAATAAGCTTTGCTCTTGTTTAGTTGGATTTATAGGCAATTATCCCAATAGTAGCTGTGAGAAATCATGTCTAGATCTGTGTTTTACTTCGAATTATCAAAAGGATGATGTTGCTGGGATCAGTACATTGGGACTATGCTCTAACAACCCCTTTTGGCACAGATTTAGCTTGCTTTTCTACTTCCCAGATTAAACCAACATGCCTGCATTTATACTTAAAAAAATACAAATGCTAGATAACAGGAAATATAAAATTAAAATGAATATTTAAAAAAAAAACCCAAACTATATTAGAATTGTTTTAAATAGTAAATGTCTCAATTATCAAATAAAGTTAGACTACAAATGGAGGAGAATCTTTATATCCCTCAACCCTAACTTTTTAAGGGGGTCTAAAAACAGTAAATACTGCTAGATGCTCTTGAACAGTTTTAGCTGGCAGCCATAAAAGCAGTCTCTAATTGAAAACAAACAAACAAACAAACAAACAAACAAAAAACCAAACCACCAAAAAACACCCCCAAAACAAACAAAAAACACAAAGAAATGAGAATGAATATTCTAAGGAATATCCTTATCCCGTATGTGTGAAAGGGGGTTTAGGGTGAACAATCAGGAAGTGACCAGAAGACACTATTTGGCTGTAGGTTTCATTCAATTTAGTGAACTGAGGAAATAGTGTGAGAAGTATTATCTTGGTATGGGGGTTGCTCATTCAAAGACCAGGGTTTGGGTAGAAAAGGAAATGCTCATAAGAGGAAGATAGTCCAAAGAGGTAGGTGGCAGGCATCACCCAAACCAATTCCTGCATCAAAGAGAGGACAGATGATTTCAGTTTTTATAGTAATTAAAGGCACAGACTAAGTTTCTATACTTCCAAAGAAGGTACTGTTCAGAAATTCTTCAAAAAAAAAAAAAAAGACTTTCTGGCTTTCAAGTATAGGAAGAGAAAAAAACAACAACACTTTACTACACAACCCATATTCTGTAGCCCAGAAAGTTATTCTCTTTGCCAAGAGACATGGGAGGTGAATATAGGGGCAAAAGGGGGTAGGAAAGAAACTAGCTTTCTAGCATAACCCTTTAAAATCTGAAGAAAAGGCTTTCTACCAAAATAAATAAATAAATAACCCTATAAAAATAGTCTCCAGCTTTAAAAAAATTTCAGCTAACATTAACTATGTATTTAATCATTCCTTTATGTAGAAAGTTACTTATATTTGTAAGAGCTAATTACCTTTATAATAATTCATCATTTTTACCACAAATGCAAAATACAGAGCCGTATTCATTTTAGAATTTTTTTGTGAGTCATTACACAAAAATTTTTCCAAAGGAAAGAAGTTGGAAGCATAACACCTAAATTAGAAGATATATTACCATACTTCAGCATGTAACTATCTTTCCTACTCAGTACTGTATAGCAATAACAAAATGCAAGAGTTTATTGTGACCTGGTGAAGGCAAGGAAAGTGGTTTATTAAAAATAAGACTTAAATGCAACTAAGAGACCCAATAACTCAAACACAATTCTTATAATCAGCACACAGCCACTAAAGCTGGTATTACAACCTGCGATATCTATGTCATGACCTGTGAAAACATTAATATTTCTGGCTTCTGAAATTCTTCCATATATTTTATTAAATCTTTAAAAAAATTTTCAAGGTTTACTCTTTGTTTCACCTTTTGTTATTTAAATGGTCTCTATATCAGAAATGAGAAACTTCAGAGTGGTAAACATGTAGGAAGGAAGGAAAGGATGTATCTCCATTTTTAGTAGTATGTAGGCTATTATTACTTAAGTGAAACTCTTCTAATTATGAAAGAATCCAACTAGAAGCAACCCTGATTATCATTCAAAAGGAAGCTCTCACATTCTCAGTAGAATACAAGTACACTTACCCTTACTCCAGAAATTTAATACAGGACTAGCAGTTAGAATCTGATCCAGAAATTGCATACCTTTCTGATTTATAAGAACTGGACTGTTGACTCCACAGACTTTTGCTATTAACTCTGCCAGGCAGACCAATACCAGGACTATGACATATCAGAGTGTGGTGCCACTTCTTTCTAATAAACCTCTGTGCAGATCTACTTATGAGATATTTAAATGCACAAACCATATTTCTCAGTTTGTGATACTGACCACAAGATAACATTAGAATTCAATCAATATTTCCTTCAAATATGCCTGAAATTCAGTAAGGTTTTCCTTCTTCTTTCTTTTTTTTATATCCCAGATAGCCCTCAGAATCAAAGATACTGCATTATATATTAGTCCTATGAACCATCTAACACTATGAAACTCCCTAAATTATTTTGAATGACAATATGGTGTTTGGGGAAGACAAATTAACTTGAAATAACTTCAAGGGTAGTTTGGAAGGTTTGTAGAGACTACCTGATTTTAAAAAAAGAGAGACAAGGAAATTTTATAAGAAATTAATCTAGGGGCGCCTGGGTGGCGCAGTCGGTTAAGCGGCCGACTTCAGCCAGGTCACGATCTCGCGTCTGTGAGTTCGAGCCCCGCGTCGGGCTCTGTGCTGACAGCTCGGAGCCTGGAGCCTGTTTCCAATTCTGTGTCTCCCTCTCTCTCTGCCCCTCCCCCGTTCATGCTCTGTGTCTCTCTGTCCCAAAAATAAATAAAAAACATTGAAAAAAAAAATTAAAAAAAAAAAAAAAAAAAAGAAATTAATCTAATGAGTTTAGTGAAAGAACATATCAAAAGCTTTAAAATATCTGTTAATATATTATTCCTTAGAGTGAAGAATATATGAAAAATGATCATATCAATTAAAAATTGAGTGACAGTTATATAGGTATTTACTTGTTTATTTTTATTAATTTGGTAGGCTTAATATATTTTATAATTACATAATACAGCAAGTTGTTATATTATGGAGAATCATTAAAAAAACTCTAATGGGAAAAATATTAAAATGGTTATATTATGTGAATGACTATTTTTGGCTTGGGATAGATTTTCAATTATAGATTCTAATGAGATAACCACCTCACACCTGTCAGAATAGCTAAAATTAACAAATCAGGAAACAACAGATGTTGCTGAGGATGCAGAGAAAGGAGAACCCTTTTTCACTGTTGTTAGGAATGCAAACTGGTGCAGCCACTCTGCACAACAGTGTTTTTGTTCCTGAAAAAATTAAAAATAGAGCTACCTTATAACCCAGCAATTGCACTACTAGGTATTTATCCAAAGGATACAAAAGTGCTGATTCAAAGGGGCACATGTACCCCAATGTTTATAGCAGCAATATCAACAATAGCAAAATTATGGAAAGAGCCCAAATGTCCATTGACTAACAAATGGATAAAGAAGATATGGTATGTATGTACACACACACACACACACACACACACACACACACACACTGGAATATTACTCGGCAATCAAAAAGAATGAAATCTTGCCATTTGCAACAACATGGATGGAACTACAGCATATTATGCTAAGCGAAATAAGTCAGCCAGAGAAAGATAGATATCATATGACTTCATTCATATGTGGAATTTAAGGAACAAAACAGATGAACATAGGAGAAGGGAAAGAAAAATAAGATAAAAACAGAGGAAGCAAACCATAAGAGACTCTTAAATACAAAGAACAAACTTAGGGTTGCTGGAGGGGAGGTGGGTGGGGTGATAGACTACGTGGGTGAAGGGCATTAAGGAGGGCACTTGTTGGGATGAGCACTGGGTGCTATACGTAAGTGATAAATGACTAAAATCTACTCCTGGAACCAATATTACACTATATGTTAACTAACTTGGATTTAAATAAAATAAAAAAAAACTATAAGACATTAACAAAACAAATTGAAGAGGACACAAATGCAAATACGTATAGCAGGCTCATGGATTGGAAGTTCAGTATCATTGAAATGTCCATGCTATCCAAAGCAATCTACACATTCAGTGAAATCCCTATCAAAATATCAATAGCATTTGTCATAGAACTAGAAAAAGTAAAACTAAAATTTGTATGGAACTACAAAAGACCTCAAATAGCCAAAGCAATCTTGAGAAAGAAGAACAAAGCTGGAGGTATAACAATTCCAGATTTCAAGATATACTACAAAGCTGTAGTAATAAAAACACCATGTACTGGCACCAACACAGACACAGATCAATGTAATAGGATAGAGAGCCCAGTAATAAACTAATGCTTTTATGATCAATTAATCTATGACAACAATATGCAGGGGGGAAAAGACAGTCTCTTTAATGGTGCTGGGAAAACTGGACAGCATTAAGCAAAAGAATGATATTGGATCACTTACTTAAACTATATACAAAAATAAACTCAAAATGGATTAAACACCTAAATGTGAAACTGGAAACCATAAAATTCCTAGAAGAAAACACATGCAATAATATCTTGCCATTGTTCTTAGCAACATTTTTCTAGATATGTCTCTTCAGGCAAGATAAATAAAAGCAAAATTAAACTATTGGGACCAAACCAAAATAAAAAGCCTCTGTACAGTGAAGGAAATCATCATCAAAACAAAAAGGCAACTTACTGAATGGAAGATTTTTGCAAATGATATATCTGACAAGGCATTAATATCCAAAATTTATAAATAACTTATATGACTCAACACCAAAAAAAAATCTGATTAAAAATTGGCAGAGGGGCTCCTGGGTGGCTGCTGGTCAGGTTGGTTGTGTCCAACTTCAGCTCAGGTCATGATCTCCAGGTTTGGGAGCTTGAGCTCTGAGTCAGGCTCTGTGCTGACAGCTCAGAGCCTGGAGCCTGCTTTGCATTCTGTGTCCCTCCTATACTCATACTCTCTCTCTATCTCTGTCTCTCAAAAATAAGCAAACATTAAAAAAAAATTTAATGGCCAGTGGACCTGAATAGATATTTTTCCAAAGAAGACATACATGGCCAACCAGCATATGAAAGATGGTCAAAATCACTAAACATCGGGGAAATGCAAACCAAAATTACAGTGAGGTATTACCTTATCCCTGTCAGAATAGCTAGAATTGAAAAGACAATAAATAACAAGTGCTGAAAAGGATATGAAGAAAAAGGAAGCCTTGTGCACTGCTGGTGGGAATGAAAATTGTTGTAGCTACTATGGAAAACAGTATGGAGGTTCCTCAAAGTTAGAAATACCACATGATTCAGTAATTAAACCACAGGGTCTCAAAGAAAACAAAAACACTAATTCAAAAAGATATTTGCACCCCTATGTTTATTGCAGCATTATAAACAACAACCAAATTAGGGAAGCAACCCAAGTGTCCATAAGTAGATAGATGGATAAAGAAGATGTGATATATATGTGCAATTGACTTAGTCATGAAAAAGCATGAAATCTTGCCATTTGCAACAACATACATAGTCTTAGGAGCTATTATGCTAAGTGAAATACATCAAAGACAAATAACATATGATTTCACTTACACGTGAAATCTAAAGAAACAAACAGAAAAGCAGAAATAGACCCATAAATGCAGAGACCAAACATGGTCGCCAGAGTGGAGGGAGCTGGGGGGATTGGCAAAATAGGTGAAAGAGAGTGAGAGGTACAGGTTATCCACTCATGGAATGTACAAGTCATGGAGATGAAAGCTACAGCATAGGGAATTAAATCATTGGTATTGTAATAGCATTGTATGAAGACAGAAGGTAGCAAAACTTGTGGTGAGCACAGCACATAGACCTGTCAAATCACTGTTTTACACCTGAAACTAAGGTAACTTTTAGGTTAACTATGTCTCTATAATATATACATATATACACACATATATATATACACATATATATGTATATATGTATATATATATATATATATATACTACAAAAAGGTTATGAGTTCATTTTAATGTATTTTAGAAAAATTATAACCATTACATCAAACTCATGATGCTGGAGATATTGCTTAAGAAATGGTTAACTGATGGAAGCATCGCAATTCTCAACTTCAAGTCATATTACAAAGCTGTAATGATCAAGACAGTATGTTACTGGTGCAAAAACAGACACATCAGTGGAACAGAACAGAAAACTCAGAAATGAACCCACAACTATATATGGTCAATTAATCTTCAAGAGACTAGGAAAGACTATCCAATGGAAAAAAAGACAGTCTTTTCAACAAGTGTGTCAGGAAAACTGGATAGCAACATGCAAAAGAATGAAACTGAACCACTTTATTATACCATAAACAAAAATAAATTCAAATTGGATAAAAGACTTAAATGTTAAACAGGAAAACATTAAAATCGTAGAGAAGAACACAGGCAGTAACCTCTTTGACATTGGCCATAGCAAATTCTTACTAGACATATCTCCTGAGGCAAGGGAGATAAAAAAGCAAAAATAAACTATTGGGACCTTATCAAAGTAAAACCATCTGCACAGTGAAGGAAACAATCTACAAAACTGAAAGGCAACTGAGGGAATGGGAGAAGATATGTGCAAATGATGTCAGATAAAGGTTTAGTATCCAAAATATACAAAGAACTTATAAAACTCAACACCTGAAAAACAAATAATCCATTTTAAAAAATGGGCAGAAGACAGGAATAGACAATTTTCCAAAGAAGACATCCAGATGGCCAACAGACACATGAAAAGATCACTCATCATCAGGGAAATACAAATCAAAACCACATTGAGATACCACCTCACATGGGTCAGAGTAGGTAAAATTAACAACTCAGAAAACCACAGATGATGGCAAGGATATGAAGAAATGGGAACCCTTCTGTACTGTCGGTGGGAATGTAAACTGACACAGCCACTCTGGAAAACAGTATGGATGTTGCTCAAAAGTTAAAAATAGAGCTACCCTATGAGCCAGCAACTGCACTACTAGGTATTTACCCAAAGGAAACAAAAATACTAATTTGAAAGAGATACATGCACCCTGATGTTTATAGAGGCATTATCAACAATAGCCAAATTATGGAAAGAACCCAAATGTCCATGGACTGATAAATGGATAAAGAAGAAGTGGTATGTATACACGATGGGATATTGCTCAGCCTTAAAAAAAATGAACTATTGCCATTTGCAATGACGTGGATGGAGCTAGAGAATATTATGCTAAGTGAAGTAAGTCAGAGAAAGACAAATACCACATGAGTTTACTCATATGTGGAATTTAAGAACAAAACAAATGAAAATAGAGGGGGATAAAAAGAGAGAAGCAAAAACCAAGAAACAGACTCTTAACTATAGTGAACAAACAATGGTTACCAGAGGGGAGGTGGGCAGGGGGATGGGAGAAGTAGATGGTGGTTATCTTGGAGGGAACTTGTTGTGATGAGCACTGGGTGTTGTATGTAAGCAATGAATCACTCAATTCTATACTTGAAATTAATATACTATATGTTAACTAGCTGTAATTTAAATAAAAACTTGGAACCATAAAAAATAAAATTTGAAAAACAATAAATGAAAACTTAAAGAGGGAAAAAGAAAATATACTTAGAAGGGGGGAAGAAAAAGAAATTGCCAAGTGAAATGAAAATATTAATTAAAGGATTCAGAAGTGACTCCTCTCCCTGATACTTCCTATTAATTAATCCGGCTTAATATTTTTGATAACACTTACAATAATTTGACATACATACTTATTGTTCCTCTACCCAAAATGTAAGCTCCATTAGGGTAGAGATTTGTTTCTGTTTCTGTTTCTGTTTCGTGTGTGTGTGTGTGTGTGTGTGTGTGTGTGTGTGTGCTGCTATACCCCCAGAATTTAGAAGAGTACCTGGTAAGTGGTAAGGGCTCCATATATAGTTACTTAAAGAGAATGAGGAAGGGAAGTAGGGTGGGAGGGGATTGATGGAGAGAGAGAGGGAGATGGATAAAGACCAATGTACTTGACCAATTCACAGAATCAATTTTTGATTCTGAAAAGAACCTCAGTACTCTCATTTTACAAATAAGGAGACTGATGCCCAGAAGGAGTTAGTGACTTATCCAAGGCTACCCAGACAGTGAGTGGTAGAGACTAGATCCAACCTATGTTACTTAATAAGAGGCTGGTGAACTTCTCATAGCATCTCCGTATAGGCAATATAGACAAATGAAGGCTTATTACTTTTCATAACATACCTAAAAAAGATGAGAATCTATAGTTAATGTGATATTAATGGTTGCTTCATTCAGACACCCAATAATCATGACAGGAAAAGCAAAACAAGAACAAAGATGAATAAGAAAACTAGGATTTCCCGGCCCACGGTTTTAGAGTGTAAATATTCAACAGCATATTACTAATGAAAACATCAGTATTACCTCCAAGGACCATGCCAGCCTGGCAACACTTTCTAAGGCGACATGCGGGGCAGTTTTTTCTGCGGATTTTATCAACAATGCAATCATTTCTTCCAGCACATAAATAATTATGCTGCCCTAGAAAACAAAACAAAAACAAGAGTTATATATGATATCTAAAGACCTTTGGAAATTTTATGCATAGAAAACTTAAAACAACAACAACAACAACAACAACAACAACAACAACAACAACAACAACAACAAATGCACATCAGCAAGTGCATTACTGTCTCTCTCCGCCTCTTGCCTGGCATAAGTGAATGTTGGGGATGCTCCAAACCCTGTTTAATAGTTTACCCGTGTCTTCATGAGCCTTAATGAGGTGCACACAGCATATAAATTAATTTTATGACTCCTTTAAAAATGTTTTGTATAATATTTCTGTTCATCTTCTTAATGGTGTCAGTATGAGATTGCCCTTAGCCCTTTCTCATTTCAAGGTTATCTACATGTTGTTGATAAGCTTTAGTTATGTAAGATAGTCAAACTATAGTAAAACTTTTTTTTCTTTCTGACATCTAAACCTTCAAGAAACAGGCTAAAGAACTAAAGAAGTCTCTGAAATAGACATTTTATAAAATCTATACACTTAATTCTATTGGAAAATCCTGGAGCTATCTTACTTACAGGGTCAAATGATTGTGAATAGCACATTAAAAAAAAAAAAAGATGTCACTGATTGTGCTGACTTTACTGCCTAGGTTATTTTGGCTGCAAATTAGAAAACACAATAAATGGAAATAATGATAAATGAGAAAAATTTAAAACACTGAGAAGTACTGAATGAAGGAAAAGACAGAAGAATTGTAGAAGAAATGCAGATACTATGTGTGACCATGGGATCATTTGTGGAGTTTCCTTCAAAAGGTCTGGGATATTAATTTAATATTCAACCATGATGATTTTATTTTATTTATTTTATTTTTAATATAATTTATTGTCAAATTGGCTTCCATGCAACACCCAGTGCTCATCCCAAGTTCCCCCCTCAATGCCCATCACCCACTTTCCCCTTTCTCCCACCCCCCATCAACCCTCAGTTTGCCTTCTATATTTAAGAGTCTCTTATGGTTTGCCTCCCTTCCTCTTTGTTTGTAACTTTTTTCCCCTTCACTTCCCCCATGGTCTTAAGTTTCTCAAGATACACATATGAATGAAAACATAACAACCATGATCCTTTTAAACCACAAACGTGTTCCATTTAATAAAGCATGGAACAATCTAACTTAATTAGATTGAATTTAAAAAATTCAGCTTAAACATGGAAACATTAATTAACTGAAAAATTTACTTTTTGGCACTCATTTTCCAATAAATTCCTGTAGCACACACTGAGTCTTTTTAACCTCTTCAGCTTACTTATATTTTGGAAATATGAAAAGTAATTTTAAAGGATTATGGAATTTCCTTTAATATTTTATATTAGCATTAAAATCAGATTCACTCTTCTGGCCAAAGTTTGTGGTAAAGGAACACAGAGGTACCTTAAACATTTGCTTTATCAAGCAAGGGCAAGGATGTGAACAAAGCACAAAGGGAAAAAAGGCCATGTCTGTCAGACAGCTAGCAACAAAATGGTCTTGGCCTGGGGCATTTTGGGATAAGCACAGATGGTCTTTTCTTAAATATATATTCCTCCACAAACTTATGTCCATGTACTCTCTCCTACTAATGTTCATTCTCTTGTTTAGGAGTCTTAGGCATAGACTTAGGGCTTTCCTCCTAACAAAGGATGGTTATGAAGTTTCACACTCATGTCCATCAGATTAGTAGAGTGTACACTGCATGCTACTTTTTGATTTGACTCTGCTCATTTTTTTTACCACAAGTTATATTTGCAGGCTACAGGAGTGACTGTGGGAATAAAGTATGTGTAAATCAATCAATCAGTCAATTAACCTATCCATCCATCTGTTATTCATCTGGACCCTACACTGATTTCTCACAAGAGAGAACAGGAAGTAGGGAGCAAGATTTTCCATTCTATACAGAGAAAAAACTTAAACAGTGCACATGGATGTAATTGTTTTTTTGAAGGGAGGCTCTCCTGCCTTCTACCCCTAGGTCACAAATATTTAGGAAAAACCAAAAGCCCAAAAGAAACACCAGCATCTGGGATACTGCTGATTATAGTATTTCAATTTCTTAAATGATTTACAATGGCACCTTCTCTTTCAGTGCTCAGAGGGAGTTCTTCTTACCAAGGTTCTCAGTCTATGCTCTTGTAACCATTGTTTCCTACCTGCTTTCAAATCTTGCCCTTTCTCTCCTAAAATCTTTAGACTCTTCCTCTCCAATGATATCCTCCTTTCACAAGTGTTTCCATGCCAAAAAATTCTAGCAGCAATAAGGGAAAAATAAAAGGAATTGTGTCTCAGTCTAAATTCTTCCAGGATCCATGCCTTGGTCATCTAACTTGTTGAAAAAATCATCTACATTTTCAGTCTCTAACTACCCAACTTCCTTTACTCCTCAGCATACTATAATATGGCTTATATATATTCACTGTTCTTATAAAACGGCTTAAAAAAGATTTCTTCATTCCTAAATACTGTGGATTCTTTCTTGACCTTCTGTATAATTTGCCACTGATAATTTCTCTCCCCACCTGTCTCCTGCTTTGTTTTGGGGGGCATGTCTCTTCTGACTCTTCATGTGTCTTTCTAATGGTTCCTTTAAGTTCCATTTGCCAACATCTTGTCCTTTGCCTATTTCTTATATGTTTTACTCCACTGTACACACCATATGGGTAGTTTCTTTATCTTCTCATGGCTCCAAAACCTCACTCTGAGCTCTGCCCTTCCAACCACTTATTTGTAGTTACTTCAAACTCACTCAACATATATAAAAAATAATATAGTGATTATCTGGTCAAATTGTTAATTTTATAAATTGTATTATTCGCGAAATTGTGGAACAAATTAAGGAAATTCAAAAGAAAATCATCTACAATTTCATTACCATGCCCTATCATTTTTGTGTTTCATTCTAGTTGGCCTATACAGACCTAGAGGATACTTAATACTTACTTGTTAATATTCATTAAGTGAATGCATATACACTCTTATAAAACCCTCATACATTCAACAAGCATTTATTGCTTATCATGTATGTCCCAATACTGTTTGAATAATCACTTTTCCCCACTAAATGTAAATGCCTAATTTCCATGCCTAATTTCCACCTAATTTTTGATACTATACTATAGTTTTAAACAGCAGAGTTACTTGAAATAAGATTGATTATTCAAAGTTTGGATCTGGATCTTACTATCTATAAGGTAATAACAACAGCAGCAGGCCACTATCAAGTATTTACTATCTGCTAGGCACTGTTATAAACTATTTGCATGTATCAACTCATTTATCATCATAGCATCCTTATTATTAACATTAGTCCCATTTTATTTTATTTTTTATTTTCTTATTTTTTCAACATTTTTTATTTATTTTTGGGACAGAGAGAGACAGAGCATGAACGGGGGAGGGGCAGAGAGAGAGAGGGAGACACAGAATCGGAAACAGGCTCCAGGCTCCGAGCCATCAGCCCAGAGCCTGACGCGGGGCTCGAACTCACGGACCGCGAGATCGTGACCTGGCTGAAGTCGGACGCTTAACCGACTGCGCCACCCAGGCGCCCCAACATTAGTCCCATTTTATAGAGTTAACTGAAGCACAGAGAAGTAACATTTCTAAAGTCACACAGCTAGACATTTGAGCCTAATTAACCTGAAAGGTAGTATAGAAATTTATTATTATTAACCTGAAATTTATTATTATTAACCTGAAAGGTAGTATAGAAAATTAAGAGTGTGGACTTTGGTTTTTTTCGTTGTTGTTGTCATGATTTTTTGTTTTGAGAGAGAGAGAGAGAGAGAGAGAGAGAGAGAGAGAGAGAGAGAGGTGAGGAGGGGAAGAGAGAGAGGGAGAGAGAGAATCTTAAGCAGGCGCCACGTCCAGCACAGAACCCAATGGCGAGATCATGACCTGAGCCAAAATCAAGAGTCTGACGCTTAACCAACTGAGCCAGCCAGGTGCCCCAAGAGTAAGGATTTTGGAGCATTACTGCTTAAGTTCAAATTTCAAACTCCTTACTTAGTAGCTAGATGACTTTGACAAGTAAAATGAAATAATATTAGTACCCAGAATTGGATCTAAGGATTAAACAATCTCATGTAAGAGTCTGTCAAATAGCAAGTAATAAATGAATGTCTGCTACAACTATGATTATTGTCACATCTCTAAATACCAAATACAGTACTGGATCTGTTCTAGATCTAGCCCCAAAATTCTATACTTAGTGAAGTTCTTCGGTTTGAAAGGCAATTGAAAGACATTCTCAGATATGCATAAAATCAGGAAATGAGAGCCAAGTACACACTCTAAAGAGATTCCTAAAGATATAACTTAACCAATAATGGATGAGTTACAATAGAGAATGCACGAGGAGAGAAATCTGGCATGAAAGATTGCTGATGAGTACTAAATAAAGTTAAACATAGATTTAAGTATAAATGAGAAAATTATAGTTATCAAATAGAATGCAATTCTTATAACTCTTGGTGGGGTGGGGGGAGAGCTAAGCATTCCAAGATTTGACGTCTGAAAAGGAGGAAAATAAAGGCTATTGGCATGAAGGCACCACCTTGAGGGGTAGGCATGATTCATATCATCATGGGCTGCCTGTAACAAAATGGAAAGGCTTAAAGAAATCTGAAAGTGGGGCGCCTGGGTGGCGCAGTCGGTTGGGCGTCCGACTTCAGCCAGGTCACGATCTCGCGGTCCGTGAGTTCGAGCCCCGCGTCAGGCTCTGGGCTGATGGCTCGGAGCCTGGAGCCTGTTTCCGATTCTGTGTCTCCCTCTCTCTGCCCCTCCCCCGTTCATGCTCTGTCTCTCTCTGTCCCAAAAATAAATAAACGTTGAAAAAAAAAAATTAAAAAAAAAAAAAAAAAAAAAAAAAAAAAGAAATCTGAAAGTTACGCTATGGTCAACTTTAACACTAATGTTAGGCTATCAAAACTGCAATGCTGGTATACCATCATGCAAGCAGAATTTAGGGGGTAAAATTAGAGGTTAACCTTTCCCAGGAGGCCTTTTGGCTTAAGAAATGTTTCACCCAACCAGTTCCAACTAGAGCTAAGATAATTTGGCATGGGGCCCAGGCATTGCCTCTGCAACCAGAAAGCTTGGCCAGGACTCAGAGCCACCGAGAAGGCAAGGAATACAGAAAGGACCACTCTGTCATATGTGTCACTCCATCAGGTACCTGGCTGTACATGCAAGTGAAGAAAGTTCATGCCCAAATGCATTGGCTCTGTCAAAACTTTATCCAGGACATCTTCAAAACATTGAATTGTGAAGGTTATGAATCCAGCATAGTGTGTAGTGCTACCACTTTTCTTTAGACAATTTACATTCTGGTTTTGAAAAACAGATCCACTTGCTCATTCCTCATAAATCACAGATTTAGGCTCAATTGTTGCTGCTCCTCAGTCCAACACAACATTGTCACTCTAAAACAATTTACAAAAAGTCAGTCTTCAAATTACTTAGTACATTCTAATATCCTTGCTATCTACCCATACCTTCACCACCAGGAGTTACAAGACATCCGGGAGTATTTATAAGCTATGGGCCACCACAAACAGAATGAATGGCACAATGTTAAATAATAGGAGAATTCACCCAAACAGGAGATACTGTCTAAATCTCCCCTTTTAATATATACATCATCTGCCCCTTCTGAAACCTGGGGCAATGTTACCAAAAGTCTGTAATAGAACACCACATTTTCTCTTTCTCCTTAGAAAATCTCATATATTTCAGGGTGGGAAGAGCAAATGGTAATTACTATTACATCTTTTCTTTTGAATTTCATATTCTGTTTTATGTTCTAGTTGTACTAACATCCTTACATTTCCCCAAAGTCTCTCATACCTTTATGACTCTCCTCCCTTTTCTAAGTTTACCTGTTGAACAAACTCTTAACTGGTCTAACTGATCCGAGAAAGGCCTAGACATTTCTTCTACGTTACCAACTAAATATTCAATATGTATCTACTATAAATACTGTTTGCCTGCCTTCCCTAGGTTTTGTGAAGGTAAAAACTAGGTCTTTTGTAAGTTTTGTGTTAAATAAGACTGCAATAAATATTTGTTGAATATATGTACACATAACTATATTTTTTGTTTCACTTATAGCCATAACTATGGTGTACTCAATGATATAGGCTCTACAGTAGTATTTCACTTATTGTCATATATGGTAAATTTTAAAAATGTCTTGCTCCAGATTTGTATTTAACATCTTTCAACATTTTTATACACAATGCCTATTATTTCAACGAATTTCCTGCCTTTTTATATTAATAGACCATGAGTTATAAGTAGAGTCTTAACAAGCTTATTTTTATAGTTTTTTTATAATTTTTAAATTTCAATATAATTAACAGTGTTAGTTTCAGGTGTACAATATAGTAAATCAACAATTCTATACACCACTCAGTGCTCATCACGATACTCTTAACCCTTTCTATTTCACCTAACCCCCCTCCCATCTCCCCTCTGATAACCACCAGTTTTTCCTCTATACTTAAGCATCTGTTTATATCTTTTTTCTTTGTTCATTTATTACAAACTTATTTTTAACATCTACCTTTGTAAAGACATAAGTTTTTATTATTTCTGAAATTTTTATATTTATCTGAAAAAACAGATTATTGAATGGCTATATTTATGTTATTTCTAACTGCTCCCTATCTATATATCTATATCTATACTTATTTATAAATAAATATATGATATATATTATAATATATCATAATTATATATATAACATATTATATATACTTATTTAATATATATTTATATAACTTTAATTTAATATCTTATATTTATAGAACTTTAATTTAAAATTTTTTTTTTAATGTTTTTTATTTATTTTTGGGACAGAGAGAGACAGAGCATGAATGGGGGAGGGGCAGAGAGAGAGGGAGACACAGAATCGGAAACAGGCTCCAGGCTCCGAGCCATCGGCCCAGAGACTGACGCGGGGCTCGAACTCACGGACCGCGAGATCGTGACCTGGCTGAAGTCGGATGCTTAACCGACTGCGCCACCCAGGCGCCCCTATAGAACTTTAATTTAATATATTAATATAACTTTAAGTGTTACTATCATTAAAAGGATCATATTCTGTGAAAATAAAAGCATTATTAAAATGTGACTGGATCATTTTATATGCCTAATGGCATAAGAATTTCGGATACACGATAAAATTCCATTTTGATTGAAATGAAATCTATTATAAGCTAAAAAAGAGATTTACCTTTAAAATAAGACTTCTGTATTATTTTTGTTGCCTTATAAGCACAAGTGAACGCATTTTCCTTTGATTTGAGAGAAGTCACAACTTTTTCACGTCTTCCTTTGAAAAGGAGGGGGAAATATGTAGTAAAATGGCAGGAAGAATGAATATATATATTTAACAGATAAAGAACAAAGAAGAGGAAGTTGGTATTGTATCACTTGTGAAGCATAGGGTTGAGACAACATGACCTGGTACTTATGGGGGCATTCCTTCCACCACAAACACAAAAATTCTGAATAAAACGTCATGGAAATAATGTTGTTTAATTATAGTCTAGAACAAAAAACGGGGGTATCCCAATAAGCCAGAAATTAAAAAAGATAAGCAGAGAGGAAACTGGAATGTTCAAAAAAAGTTTTAGGTGTAGATATAGGACCTAGGAGCCAAGAACTGGAGTTAAACAGTCACAAGGAGCCAGGATTTGTGGCCTCAGGCCCACCAGAAGAGCATGGGAACTGAACCCTGCATAAAATGGAGAATCTGAAGGATGTCTTATCCATGAAAATAGGGCTAGAAAACACTACACAGACTATGCTGATGAAGCCAGGAATCTGCCCAAAACTTTGGGTGGGGAGAGGAGTCACCCATAACTAACAATAAAACATACAAAAATCTTGGCCTTTACAAGAGGTGATTTTCACTACCACATGATGTATGAACCTGTGCCAAGGAACAAATACTGGTCTAAGACCAGTAAAACTCCTAGAGTCCTGGGAAAGCCAAATGCAAAACTCATCTGTAAAAGCAGGTATGCATGTTTGCCAAAAAAAGAGAGATCTGTACGAGAATATTTATAGAAGTAGTGTTTATAATTAGTCCCAAACTGAAAACCCAAATGATCATCTACAGCATAATGTATAAACAAACTCTGTTTTAGTTATTCAGTACATTATTATACAGCAATGAGAAAAAATATCTAGCCTGTGCAGAAATGTGGATGAATTCCATAAGTATAATGCGTAAAATAAGTAGACACAGAAAAATGCTCTATGATTCCATTAATATAAAGTTCTCAGACAGTCAAAACCATATATAATGTTAAAAGTTGAGAGGTGGTTACCTGTGGAGAGTGACTGGAAGGGGTGTAAGAAGGCTTCTGGGAAGCTAATGATTTGTAAGTGGTTTAATTTGGGTGATGACATCCTAGTTTCATTTACTCAATAATAATTCATTAAGCTCTACACCTTTAACTTGAGCACTTTTCTAAGATTATTCATGCCAATAAAAAGTTTGTACTTTCTTTTTAAAAATAGTTCCACCTAAGAGAACAGACTAGAGGATACTGTGATCCAACACAGAGGGAGTCTGTGTAAAGCCAACCATTTGAAGTCCAGAGACTGAGGATAGAAGGAGTGTCCAGAGAGAAGAGAGGTATCACCTACATTACAGGATTATAGCTGAAGTTTCCGGTGAAATATCCCAACAATCCCACCAAGTATCCTGCTACAGAAACAGTTATAATCATCCACCAAACAGAGAACTCCACTGATAGTCATATATGTATGTGCCAAGTACAACTGTCCCCTCCTTTTAACCCCTCTCTTCCTATGCCTTTTACATTGAAAGGTGAAAATCAGTTGTTAAGGGGTCTTAGGAATGTGAACATGGTAAACAGAAAAAGGTGATCTTGTTGATTCTTCTATGCAACTTCAGGCCCCAAGCATTGCTAAGCTTTGGCAAAGGAGAAACCTTAAATTAGGTGAGAGTTTGGAATTTTTATGATTTTAGTATCATGCTGACCTGTGCATTGTGGTTATTAAAATGAGACTGTTCTTTTGATTAAAAACTATGGAAATGGACCAAGATTTCATAATTTCATAGACAAGATGGAACAACAAGCCCACAGAGGTACTGTCGTTAGAGGTCATGCTGATGTTGGCATTGTGAAATATGTATACACACACACACACACACACACACACACACACACACACAAATACATAAACATGGATAAAATAATAGAATTATTTTAATATTGCTATAAATAAAATTGCAAAACAGTGCTTCTCAGCTAGAGGTATTTTTGCCCCCTTCTCTAATCTACCGCTGGGACATTTTGTAATGCCTTGGGACAATTTTGGTTCAGACAACTGACGAAGTAGGTGCTACTAAGGAGAGGCCAGGGATACTGTTAAACCTCCTACAATGCACAGGACATCCCAACAACAAAGAATTAGCTGACCCCAATGTCAACAGTGCCCTCTGAGAAACTTTAGAATAAACTCATTATTGCCCCACTTTTTTAAAAAGATGTTTTCTAGGTCAGTCCACTAAAAATGCCTATAAGCAAACACAACTGTAGCAGCAATAAACACTGGGATCCAGATTGCTGTATCTAATATCATTTTTATCTGAAAGAAACCAGAGATCCTTGGAGAAATGGCTGATCTAGGTTGTGGCTGGAAATGTACAAGTTGAGCCTGTGGTGCTTTGTTGTGACAGAGTTTGATGTTATTGAGGGTTAATGAAACTGTGTCAAAGCCACACAGACCAAAGACAATTTGAACATCAGAAGGAATCTAGTTCAAGTGATTAAAATATATTGACTACATAAAAAGTCATTATTACATGATGACATGTAACAAAAGAAAGAAGAAGAGAAATAAACAAAATATACTCACTGGAAACTACTGGAGGATGCTAAGGTACAAATTGATTACTTTGAAAATTGATAATTAAAGGGAAATAACTGAGCATCTACTAGGCCTTCCAGTATTTTAAGATTACTAATTTATACAAAGAAATATAAAAAAAAGATTTATAACTGATAAAATAAGAAAGAATAATGGAAGCAGAAAATAATCCTTTTGCAATCCCTAAGGAAATGACGACCACTTGTCAAGTCTGAGAGGACAGTTAAAATACTCCTCTGTTTTTCAACTATGTGTCTGTGTGATGCCACATTTTCTTCATATGCTTCAATCAAAACAACATGTTGCAACAGGCTGAATGTAGGCACAGATATGAGATGCAGCTGCATTTTATTAAGGCAGACATTAAAATGACTTGTAAAAATGTAAAACAATGTCAAGTTGTTTCATTAAAATTTTAGGTCTGGAAAATTAATATCAAATGGGTTTGCTATTTCTAAAATGAGCTAATAAGTTAAAAAAATATTTTAAATTTATAATATGATAAATATTGATATAATCCACATAAACAAAAACTCTGGGTTCTCAATAATTTCCAAGCATATAAAAGAAAGGGCCATACAACCCTGGCCTGCATATGATTTTTGTCAAAACGTTTAACCTGAATCTAATCATGTGGGAAAAAGAAACCAGACAAATCCAGATTGGGGGAATTTCTACAAAACAGCTGGCCTGGACTCCTCAAAAGTGTCAATGTCCTGAAAGACAAAAAGAGGTAGGTGGATCCTTTTAGATTAAAGGAGATGAGAGAGATTTTTTAACCAAATGAAGTACATAGTTCTTGATTAGATCCTACATGAAAAAAAAACAACCTATACAGCACATTTTGGGAATAGTTTGGGAAATCTGAACATTGATTATATATTATATACAATTATTATATCAGTATTAAATTTTCCATTGTGATAATATCAAGGTTATATTGAAGAATGTTCTTGTCCTTAGAAGATATGCTCTAAAATCTTGAGAGGTGAAATATGATATCTGCAACTTACTTTCAAATAGTTATATATAGATATTCCTCATACTATTCTTTCAAATTTTCTGGATGTTTTCTAGAAACCAAAGTTTTCTGAAGACACAGCAGAGTGAGATAAAGGCTTGGACTAGTTTTTCACATTAGCCAATCTGGGGCTGGGTATGTAAAACTGGAAAGGAGAGAGAGGGAACAATGACTATTTGACTGAGTGTGAAAGGGAGCCAGACAATAATGAAGTAGTAAGTTTAAAAGTATCTTCATATAAGATCCAAAGTGTTTTGTTTGTTTGTTTGTTTGTTTGTTTGTTTATTAAAGTGAAGGAAAAGGTGTGTGGGGAGGGAGAGAAGGAAGAAAACAAAATTTTATTGAGCATATTATGTGCCAATATATTAGGAACTTAACTGGCTTATTCCATGTAATCCTTACAACAAAATAGATACTACATAGGTATTTAATTTTCCCAAGGGGAAAATGACTAGTCAGGTAATGAAACTACCTAAAAATAAATTAGACGTAAAGAGTCTTGGGCTGAGAACAAAGAGGGCACAAAATATGTCTGTCAAGAACAGAGATGTGGGCACTGGGCATCAGACATGAGCATGTGACACATGAAAGAGGGCTGCTTGAGAGTTACATCACACTGGCAGGGGCAGGTATCAAGAGCATAGAGAATGGCACCTTCCATCTCTTACACAAGAATGCTGTTAAGCTTCATCCTGAACCAGAGGCCACCTTAAGAATCCAATTTCTCTCAAGTATCAGGCAAACATGTACTTCAGTAGAAGTTGGGCATATTCTTAAGCTATTACACATAAGTGAGAATATGTTTTACGTTCATCTAAGAATAACAACTTATTCTGATAGAATTCTTTGCAGTACAGTTTTTATTTAACTTTTAAATTTACTTCTGTTATCCAAATTCTACCAACTATTATTAGACGTTGAATAAATCATTTAACTTCTTGGTGCTTCATTTTCCTTATAATAAGAGTTGAAATAAGAGTTCAAAAGTTGTTTGAGAGTTAAATAAAATAATGTGTTAAAATATGTAGCACTATTACATAGAATAATAATAGGTAATAATAATAGGCAATAAGTAATAATTAACAGCTAGCAGCTAGGACAGTTCAATAAACAAACATTTATTGAATATCTACCATGTCCTGACATTGTTCTAGGTGCTGATGATAAGATCCCAGGAGCTTCCTTTCCATAATTAGTTAATACTTTTGCTTAAGTTGTTTTTAGTTTATTCTTCAGAAACACTGATTATGTGTTGAATATATGTTCTCTATTAATCATATCTCTTATTCAACAGCACAGTTGTAAGACCAAATGCTTTATAGTCACATAGACTCTGACTCAAATTCTAGTCCTACCACTAATACCTTGAGAAAATTATCTTAGTTTTCCCATTTATAAAATGGAAATGAAGATAAACACTATCTAAGGCTGTTATATGGATTAAATGAATTAGTTAGAGAAATTACTTAGCACACTGGTACATAGTAAACATAAAAAATCATAGCTTAAAATTTTCATCAATATGTCCTTTTCCTTCATTGTGAAGTAATGCCTTAAATATGAACTCTACACAACTTATTTTATTCTCTTCATAGTTTCTAATATAGATTTTAACTCTCCTATAACATTTTTGGATCTTACCTCATCCAGCTATATTTTAATCTTATAGTTCTTTCCTATGATCCTCATTCTTATTTCATAGATTGCCATCATTTTTTATCTTAAGACTCTAAAGCCAATTCTTACCCAAATATTTCTTCCTTTTCTTTTAGCAAATCAGTTATAAGTATGCCTTTCCCTAAAATCAGATATACTTATTAATGATACAGTGGTCAATCAAACAACTTGACAAGACTCTAGTGGGAGAATGTAACTGTTCAGTGGAGACTGGCAGTCACCAAAGTTTGGTACGTTTAGGACATTCACATAGGCTGTATATTAGAATGAGCTGGATGAATAAGGAATGTCAGGAAATGGAATTAGAAAAAAAAAGAGCCAATTGCCAAGACCCTGAGAGAGATGGTCTGGATTGTCAGGGAACTAGTGAAATCAGTAACCAGAGGGCTAATAGGACTAATAAGTACAACTGCAACTTTTTACCCAAATATACCTGCTCTTGGAATGTAGCCTGCCACCATGCTTCTATAGATAACATTCTTGCCTGACACCATGATACCAAAATGTTGATATAATTCTTTTACAGAGACTCAAGTCTTCAACAAGAAACTGCCAGAGCTGATCAGGACCACTGACCTCTTTGAGCATGTACAAGTGTCCAATGGACAAACTTTTAGCATAGAAGGGCCCTAAAACTCCATGCTTGGCTCATGCTAAGGATGTCATTTTATGGTCATGAGTCATAGGAAGATTGTATTTAGAAGATCTGTGCAGGCACAGACAACAAAATGACTTAAACCCATCCTATTTTGAAGTTCCTTTCTCCTGTACCCAGATCCTTTCCCATTTGCCATTAAATATCTCTTACTCTCCCTTCAGGGAGACAGATTTGAGACAGACTCCTGTCTCCTCATTTGGCTGCCTACTGAAAAACAAAAACAAAACCAAAACAAAAAACAAAAAAACCTTCCTTGCTGCATACTCGATGTCTCAGTGATTGGCTTTCTTGCACATCTGGCATATGAACTTGGGTTTGGTTATGCTAGTAACATTAGAGCTGACTGAGCCAGAGGGAATGGTAGTGGAAAGGAAGGTCAGACTATAACAGGGCAAGACTCAATAGGGCCTTGGAGATCACTATAAGAATTTTAATTTTTCTCTGAAGGAAATAAAATGCTGTTGCAGAGTTTAGAGCAGAGAGGAGTGACATAATCTGGCTTATATTTTAACAGCATCATTTTGGCTTCTAATTGAAGTATAGATTCTAGGAGGGCAAGTGTAGAAATGAGAACAGTTAAGAGTCTATCATAATAAATCCAAAGGAGAATAATCATGGTGATTAAGAGGTCATATTCTAGATATATTCTAAAGGAGGAATCAAGTAGTATACAGAATGTTACAGGTGACATTCCAATATTTAACTTTCTTAAGTCCTCAATGTTACTATTAAAAAAATTTTCCTCTTATTTCTTCTCTTTATTTCCCTTTACTTTCTTTCTGACTGTAGACCAGTTGCTCCTTCCTGAGGCTAGTCTTACTCCTCTCTTTATAAATGAAACAATGCTGCTGGATCTCTTCTGATCTCTTTCCTAATTATCTACACATCTTTTAACTTTTAAAACAACGAATTGTATGTATTATCTATCTAGTTACACCTGATACTTTCAGTTATTTATTTAGCTAACCAGTAGGCATTTAGGGAAGAAATTGCACCCAGACTTTAAAAACCCACACAACCATATTACCTTAAGAAAAGTTCACATACTGGGGCGCCTGGGTGGCGCAGTCAGTTGGGCGTCCGACTTCAGCCAGGTCACGATCTCGCAGTCCGTGAGTTCGAGCCCCGCGTCAGGCTCTGGGCTGATGGCTCAGAGCCTGGAGCCTGTTTCCGATTCTGTGTCTCCCTCTCTCTCTGCCCCTCCCCCGTTCATGCTCTGTCTCTCTCCCAAAAATAAATAAATGTTGAAAAAAAAAATTAAAAAAAAAAAGTTCACATACTACTGAGAGATGAAATATTTAAGATATCTACAAAATAATCAGAAAAAATTACAAAATTATATGTCAACAAGGTTGTTTAAATCATTGTGGTACTCTGATGCGAGACTATGGTACTCTGATTCAACATTATGACCTTTTTAAAATTTTGTTTATTTATTTTGAGAGAAAGTTCGTGCATGTACACCAGTGGGGCCAGGGCAGTGGGGGGGGGGAGGGGGGCGCGGCTAGACTCCCAGGCAGTCTCTGTGTTGTCAGCACAGAGCCCAAAGTGGGTCTCAATCTCAAGAACTGTGAGATCATGACCTGCGCCAAAATCAAGAGTAGGATTCTTAACTAAATAAGCCACCCAGGCACCCCAAGCTTATGACTTTTTACATATATATAAACTGTTCTTTCTTTCATATCTATGAATTTATTTTTCCTTTTGAGATTGCAATCCTGAATTTATCAACATTTAATTTCCTTATTTTCTTCAAACTTCTGCTTTAGAACACCAGGTGACTTAAGATTCTGTTATAAATCTCTAGAGCCACTCTGGCTTCACCTGAAATTGGCTTTGCAAAAAACCAGAATTCTATGACCAAAAAATTAGCATTTTCCTACCCATTATTTAGGTCTAGTCTCCCAAATATATAAGATTATACTATCATCATATTTTTAAGCCTTTTATGATAAATTTCTTTAAAAAAATAATTTTTTAATGTTTATTTATTTTTGACAGAGAGAGAGAGAGAGAGAGAATGAGCAGGGGAGGGGCAGAGAGAGAGGGAGACACAGAATCCAAAGCAGGCTCCAGGCTCTGAGTTGTCAGCACAGAGGCTGACGAGGGGCTTGAACTCACAGATCGTGAGATCATGACCTGAGCTGACGTCGGACACTCAACCGACTGAGCCACCCAGGCACCCCGATAAATTTCTTAAACAATTGTTATTATTATGTTTAATTCTTTTTTTAAATATGAAATTTATTGTCAAATTGTTTTCCATACAACACCCAGTGATCATCCCAACAGGTGCCTTCCTCAATGCCCATCACCCACTTTCCTCTCCCTCCCACCCCCCATCAATCCTTAGTTTATTCTCAGTTTTTAAGAGTCTATTATGGTTTGGCTCCCTCCCTCTCTAAGTTTTTTTCCCTTCCCCTGCCCCATGCACTTCTGTTAAGTTTCTCAGGATCCACATAAGAGTGAAAACATATGGTATCTGTCTTTCTCTGTATGGCTTATTTCACTTAGCATCACACTCTCCAGTTCCATCCATGTGGCTACAAAGGGCCATATTTCATTCTTTCTCATTGCCACGTAGAATTCCATTGTGTACATAAACCACAATTTCTTTATCCATTCATTGGTTGATGGACTTTAGGCTCTTCCATAATTTGGCTATTGTTGAATGTGCTGCTATAAACATTGGGGTACAAGTGCCCCTATGCATCAGCACTCCTGTATCCCTTGGGTAAATTCATAGCAATGCTACTGCTTGGACATAGGGTAGATCTATTTTTAATTTTTTGAGAAACCTCCACACTGTTTTCCAGAGTGGCTGCACCAGTTTGCATTCCCACCAACAGTGCAAGAGGGTTCCATCTCTCCACATCCTCTCCAGCATCTATAGTCTCCTGATATGTTCATTTTAGCCACTCTGACCAGCGTGAGGTGGTATCTCACTGTGGTTTTGATTTGCATTTCCCTGATGATGAGTGACATTGAGCATCTTTCCATGTACCTGTTGGCCATCTGGATGTCTTCTTTGGAAAAGTATCAATTCATGTCTTCTGGCCATATCTTCCCTGGATTATTTGTTTTTCGGGTGACGAGTCGGTGAGTTCTTTATAGATTTTGGATATTAGCCCTTTATCCCATGTCATTTGCAAAAATCTTTTCCTATTCCATCAGTTGCCTTTTAGTTTTGTTGATTGTATCCTGTGCAGTGCAGAAGCTTTTTATCTTCATGAAGTCCCAATAGTTCATTTTTGCTTTTAATTCCCTTGCCTTTGGAGACGTGTCAAGTAAGAAATTGCTGCAGCTGAGGTCAGAGAGGTTTTTTCCTGCTTTCTCCTCTAGGGTTTTGATGGTTTCCTGTCTCACATTCAGGTTCTTTATCCATTTTGAGTTTATTATTGTGAGTGGTGTTAAGAAAGTGGTCTAGTTTCATTCTTCTGCATGTTGCTGTCCAGTTCTCCCAGGACCATTTGTTAAAGAGACTCTCTTTTTTCCATTGGATATTCTTTCCTGCTTTGTCAAAGATTAGTTGGCCATACTTTTGTGGGTCCAATTCTGGAGGCTCTATTCTATTCCATGGTCTATGTGTCTGTTTTTGTGCCAATACCATGCTGTCTTGATGATGACAGCTTTGTAGTAGAGGCTAAAGTCTGGGATTGTGATGCTTCATGCTTTGGTCTTCTTCTTAAATATTACTTTGGCTATTCAGGGTCTCTTGTGGTTCCATACAAATTTTAGGATTGCTTGTTCTAGCTTCGAGAAGAATGCTGGTGCAATTTTGATTATGATTGCATTGAATGTGTAGATTGCTTTGGGTAGTATTGACATTTTAACCATATTTATTCTTCCAATCCATGAGCCTGGAATGTTTTTCCATTACTTTCCATTTTTTTCAATTTCATTCATAAGCTTTCTGTAGTTTTCAGCATACAGATCTTTTACATCTTTGGTTACGTTTATTCCTAGGCATTTTATGGTTCTTGGTGCAATTGTGAATGGGATCAGTTTCTTTATCTGTCTTTCTGTTGTTTCATTATTAGTATATAAGAATGCAACTGATTTCTGTACATTAATTTTGTATCCTGTGACTCTGCTGAATTCATGTATCAGTTCTAGCAGATTTGGTGGAGTCTATCGTGTTTTTCATGTACACTATCATGTCATCTGCAAAAAGTGAAAGCTTAACTTCATCTTTGCCAATTTTGATGCCTTTGATTTCCTTTTGTTGTCTGATTGCTGATGCTAGCACTTCCAACACTATGTTAAACAACAGCGGTGAGAGTGGACATCCCTGTCATGTTTCTGATCTCAGGATGGAAAGCTCTCAGTTTTTCGCCATTGAGGATGATGTTAGCTGTGGGGTGTTTATAAATGGCTTTTATGATGTTTAAGTATGTTCCTTTTATCCTGACCCTCTCAAGGGTTTTTATTCAGAAAGGATGCTGAATTTTGTCAAATGCTTTTTCTGCATAGATTGACAGGATCATATGGTTCTTATCTTTTCTTTTATTAATGTGCTGTATCACATTGGTTGATTTGTGGACATTGAACCAGCCCTGCAGCCCAGGAATGAATCCCACTTGATCATGGTGAATAATTCTTTTTATATGGTGTTGAATTCGATTTGTTAGTATCTTGTTGAGAATTTTTGCATCCATATTCATCAGAGATATTGGCCTATAGTTCATCTTTTTTTTAAGGGTCGCTGTCTGGTATGGGAATCAAAGTAATGCTGTCTTCATAGAATGAGTCTGGAAGTTTTCCTTCCCTTCTTATTTTCTGGAATAGTTTGAGAAGGATAGGTATTATTTCTGCTTTAAATATCTGGTAGAATTCCCCAGGGAAGCCATCTGGTCCTGGCCTCTTATTTGTCAGGAGATGTTTGATAACTGATTCCATTTCTTTGCTGGTTATGGGCCTGTTCAAGTTTTCTATTTCTTCCTGTTTGAGTTTTGGAAGTGTGTGGGTGCTTAGGAATTTTTCCATTTCTTCCAGGTAGTCCAGTTTGTTGGCATATAATTTTTCATAGTATTCCCTGATAATTGCTTGTAATTTGGAAGTATTGGTTGTAATAATTCCATTTTCATTCATGATTTTATCTATTTTGGCCCTCTCCCTTTTCTTTTTGAGAAGCCTGGCCCGAGGTTTATCAATTTTGTTTATTTTTTCAAGAAACCAACTCTTGGTTTCAATGATCTGCTCTACAGTTTTTTTAGATTCTATATTGTTTATTTCTGCTCTGATATTTATTATTTCTCTTCTTCTGCTGGGTTTGGGGTGCTGTGCTTTCTGCTTCTAGTTCCTTTAGGTGTGCTGTTAGATTTTGTATTTGGGGTTTTTCTTGTTCCTTGAGATAGGCCTGGATTGCAATGTATTTTCCTCTCAGGACTCCCTTCACTGCATCCCAAAGCATTTGGATTGTTGTATTTTCATTTTCATTTGTTCCCATATAGTTTTTAATTTCATCTCTAATTGCTTGGTTGATGCGTTCATTCTTTCATCTCCATGCTTTTGAGGTTTTCCAGACTTTTTCCTGTGGTTGATTTCAAGTTTCATAGCATTGTGATATGAAAGTGTGCATGGTATGATCTCAATTCTTTTATACTTATTAAGGGCTGTGTTGTGATCCAGTATGTGATCTATCTTGGAGAATGTTCCATGTGCACTCAAGAAGAAAGTATATTCTGTTGCTTTGGGATGCAGAGTTCTAAATAGATCCGTTAAGTCCATCTTATCAAATGTATCATTCAGGGCCCTTGTTTCTTTATTGATCCTGTGTCTAGGTGATCTATCCATTGTTGTAAGTGGGGTATTAAACTCCCCTGCAATTACCACATTCTTATCAATAAGGTTGCTTATGTTTTGATTGTTTTATATATTTGGGGGCTCCCGTATTCATCGCATAGACATTTATAATTGTTAGCTCTTTCTGATGGATAGACCCTGTCATTATTCTCTTGTTACAACCTTTATTTCATCTATTATCTCTTGTTACAACCTTTAATTAAAGTCTAGTTTGTCTGATATAAGTATGGCTACTCCAGCTTTCTTTTGACTTCCAGTAGCATGATAGATAGTTCTCCATCCCCTCACTTTCAATCTGAAGGTGTCCTCAGGGCTAAAATGAGTCTCTTGCAGACAGCAAATAGATGGGTCCTGTTTTTTATCCATTCTGATACTCTGTGTCTTTTGGTTAGAGCATTTAGTCCATTACATTCAGTGTTATTATTGAAAGATATGGGTTTAGAGTCATTGTGATGTCTGTAGGTTTCATGCTTGTAGGATGTCTCTGGTACTTTGTGGTCCTTGCAACATTTCATGCACAGAATCCCCCTTAGGATCTCTCGTAGGGCTGGTTTAGTGGTGATGAATTCCTTCAGTTTTTGTTTATTTGGGAAAACCTTTATTTCTCCTTCTATTCTGAATGACAGACTTGCTGGATAAAGGATTCTCTGCTGCATATCTTCTCTGTTTATCACATCGAAGATTTCCTGCCATTCCTTTCTGGCCTGCCACGTTTCAGTAGATAGGTCTGCTACTACCCTTATGTGTCTACCTTTGTATGTTAAGGCCCATTTATCCCTTGCTGCTTTCAGAATTCTCTCTTTATCCTTGTATTTTGCCAGTTTCACTATATGTTGTGCAGAAGATTGATTCAAGTTATGTCTGAAGGGAGTTCTCTGTGCCTCTTGAATTTCAATGCCTTCTTCCTTCCCCAGATCAGGGAATTTCTCAGCTATGATTTGTTCAAGTACACCTTCAGCCTCTTTCTCTCTCTTCTTCTTCTTCCTCTCCTTCTTCTGGAATTCCTATGATACAGATATTGTTCCGTTTGATTGCATCACTTAGTTCTCTAATTCTCCCCTCATACTCCTGGATTTTTTTTGTCTTTTTCTCAGCTTCCTCTTTTTCCATAATTTTATCTTCTAATTCACGTATTCTCTCCTCTGCCTCTTCAATCTGTGCTATGGCCACCTCCATTTTATTTTGCACCTCATTTATAGCATATTTTAGCTCCTCATGACTATTTCTTAGTCCCTTGATGTCTGTAGCAATAGATTCTCTGCTGTCCTGTATGCTTTTTTCAAGCTCAGCATTTAATTTTATGACTATTATTCTAAATTCTTGTTCTGTTATATTGCTGAAATAGTTTTTGATCAATTCGTTAGCTGTTGCTATGTCCTGGAATTTCTTTTGAGGAGAATTCTTCTGTTTCATCATTTTGGCTAGTCTCTGCAGTAGCTCCAAAGTGCAAGGCACTTCCCCTGTGCTGTCCAGAGTAACTTGTGTTTGTGGATGGGGCTGCAATGAGACCTGTTGTCTGTCCCCAGCTCACCACTGGAGCCACAGTCAGACTGGGTGTACCTTACCTTCCCCTTTCCCAGGGACAGGAATCACTGTGGAGAGATGTGGCCCCTGTCTGGGCTACTTGCACACTGCCAGGCTTATGGTGCTGCTTAGATGGGATCTGGCCAAGGATGTATTAGCCAGGGTGGATCTGTAAGGTGGGCGGGAGGGGCAGGCTTAGTTAGCTTTGCTGATGGTGGTCCCCTGGGGAAGGGGCCCTGCAGCACCAGGAGAGAGGCAAGCCTGTTGGAGGGATGGATCCACAGAAACACAGTGTTGGGTGTTTGCACAGTGCAAGCAAGTTCGGTGACAGGTACTGTTTCCCTTTGGAATTTCAGCTGGGGTATGGGAGAGGGAGATGGCGCCTCCCAGCACCTTGTTCCCCCACTGAGCTCAGCTCTGTCTTCCAGGGCTCAACAACCCTCCTTCCTGGTGTCCTTTAGCCCTCCCAGCTCTCTGAGAGGAGAGCTGTTGACTTTTAACATTCCAGATGTTAAGTCCTGCTGGCTGTCAGAACTCATGGAGTCCGGCCCCTCCGCTTTTGCAAACCAGACTTTGGAGGCTCTGCCTTGCCCTGTAGGCTGCCCCTCCACCACCCTGGCTCCCTTCCGCAAGTCTGTGTAGCGCTCACCACCTCTCCGCCCTTTCTACCCTCTTCCGTGGGCCTCTTGTCTACACTTGGCTCCAGAGAGTCCGTTCTGCTAGTCTTCAGGCGTTTTTATGGGTTATTTAGGCATATATGGGTGGAATCTAAGTGATCAGGACAACGTGAGCCCAGCATCCTCCTACACCCCCATCTTCCCAGGTCCTACCATGTTTTATTTCAAACACAGTGCTAAATGGTATGGTATAATAAAAGTAATTTAGTCTTTGGAGTCTGGAAGAACTGGGTTTGATTACCAACTCCACCACTAACTGGCTGTGTGACCTTAGGCAAGTTACCTTCCCTCCCTGTCAATTCTTACACTTGCAGAAAGAGAATGGTAATAACTTCTCCAGCAACTCCTGAGAATTAAAGGATATAATGAATAGAGCACCATGTGTCTACCATGGTACCTGGTATATAATAAAAACACAAAAAACAGAGTCTCCATCCTCCCTCCCTATGCTGTCACATTTCTTAGAATTCTCTCTGGAAAAGGGAGCATTCTTAGTAGGGGCAACTGCCTAGTATATGCTTCCTACACTTTAACTTCACTGTTTTCAGGAATTAAAAGTAGCTTCTCAGCAAAGGACCAAAGGCCCCTAATCTAGATCAAATAATATTTTAAATAATCTTAAAACTGGCTCCCTAGCATCATCTTCTGTCCATGTTATTTACTGTTTTAAATCAAAGCTTCTCAAAAACAAAGCTGACCATGTCACCTCCCAGTTTAAAGACTCTGGCTCCCCTATGAGTAAAGCAGTACTTCATTATGCATAAGAAACAGCTGAATAGGTATTGAAATGCAGTAGAATAGGAGCTTACTTTTGGACTTGTTAGTTTGAGATATTCAGTAGTTATCTATGAAGATCTCAAGTCAGCAGTTAGATATATAAAAGTCTGGAATTCAGGGGAGAAATATAGAATTCAGGGGAGAGGTCTGGGCTAGAGATAGAAATTTGAGAGAGATCAGGATGGTTTTCTAAAACCATGAGACTAGATTATATATCCAAGGAAATATGTAAACAGAATGTCTAAGGTGTCAAAATACTGAGCACTGGGCCCTCTAAAGTTAAAAGCTAAAGAAGAGGAGACTGAAGAGGAACCAAGAGGGGAAAAAATCAAGAGAGTGTTGTGTCCTGAAAGCCAAGAGGAAAAAAAAAGTATTTTCAGGAAGCTGGAGCAATCAACTGTCAAATGCTACTGATAGATCAAGTAAGATGGGACTGAGAATTACCCATCAGATTTTTGCCATCTGGTAACCTTGACAAGAGAAATTTTGGTGGAGTTATTGGCTGAGACAAAAGACTGACTGGATTAGGTTTACGAGAGAATGGGGGAAGAAAATTCATTGGAGGAGTTTAGCTGCAAAAGGAATAGAGAAATAGTAGACAGAAGAATAAAGCCAACAGAAATATTTTGGCTTTACGATGGGAGAAATAATAGCAAGTTTACATGCTGATATACCAGAAAGGGGGAAATTATGATTTAAGCAGAGAGGGGGAAAACTTTTGGGAGGCTGCTCTTGAGTCAACAGCAGGAGACTGAACCTGGTACACAAGGGGAAAAGGCTGGTCTTGACGAGCAATGCAGATCTTTAGTAACAAGAGGAAAAGTTGATTATAGGTTAGATGCTACATGAGTATATGTGGTAGTAGCATTTTCAGAAAGTTTTTTCAGAAAATTATGAAGCAACATCATCAGTTGAAAGTGAAGGTGGGAGTGTTGGAAGGCTAAGAGGAAGGTGGAAGGTAGCCATCCAGAAGACATGGACAGTGAATGGGACTATTTGCAGCGCTGAATATTTAGTGATTATACTCATTTTTTCAATCCCACCTATTAATTATGCAAAGTTTATTTTCCTCTGAAATTCAGCTAGAAAATTTCTGCCCTCCCTGAAGTAAATCAGTTTTCATTACAAATAATTAGGACAAAGAGACAATAAATAATGGATAAGATGTAATGGATAAGAGAGAAAGTTCACTGGGTTCCAATCTCTGCTCTATTTGCTATTTACCTGTGCAAGTGATTTAACTTTTTTGTGCTTCATGTAATACATAGAGCCAAGTTCCCAGCATGTAATAAAGGTTACATAAATACCACTCTTATTATTAAACATATTCAGAACCTACCCATTGAAACCCTCTAGATTTTTTAAGTTAGAAAATTCTATTTCCAAGTGTTTAAGTATGTAGTTGTAAAATTTTTTACTTGTAATGTACTTATAATGCCTGCACAACAAAATCAAATAACAACAATCATCTGCACATAACTGTTTTTCAAAATGCTCTTTACATCACAAAGGGATGTCTTGCAAAAGGGAGTTACATTGCTTTTCTAACATCACTTTCTGCTTGAAAAGGCAGATGAAGTGTCCTTCTGCTAAACATCTTTTTTCAAAAATACAATTTATTGGGGCTCCTGGGTGGCTCAGTCGGTTAAGCATCCGACTTCGGCTCAGGTCATGATCTCGCGGTCTGTGAGTTCAAGCCCCGCGTCGGGCTCTGTGCTGACGGCTCAGAGCCTGGAGCACACAGATTCTGTGTCTCCCTCTCTCTGACCCTCCCCTGTTCATGCTCTGTCTCCCCTGTCTCAAAAATAAATAAAACATTAAAAAAAATTTAAAAAAATATTTAAAAATACAATTTGTTGTCAACATAGCTAACATACAGTGTATACAGTGTGCTCTTGGCTTTGGGAGTAAATTCATCGCTTATATACAACACCAGTGCTCATCACAATTACTCATTCACAATTTCAATATACAAAGACATGCTAACAAAAGTTTTGTTGTAGTTATTTGTCATTGGTACTTTATTTGACCTGACTTCATTTGACAGCTGAACCTGGCCCAAACTCACATTTTATAGGCTTCATTCATACATTTTGCTGCATAAATATTAATGTGTTTCATTATGAAGTTTTGTTCTAGATAATTTTTTAAAAATCTATACAATTCTGAATTCTGAAACATATCTAGCCCAAAAGATTTTAGCTTAGAGATTCTGGACATGTATTAAGAAATAAACTTATTGATTATACTGAACATGATGCTGCTGTAGTTTTGCAATGTAGCAGCCCTGAAAATTACAATAAATATTTAGGAAACAATTATTGTTATTTGTCCTTCCTGTACATTTACTACCATGTTGGGCTCTGTAGAAGATTACAGAAGATAAATAAGCTATAGTGTCTAAATTCATGGAGCTTTGGGGCGCCTGGGTGGCGCAGTCGGTTAAGCGTCCGACTTCAGCCAGGTCACAATCTCGCGGTCCGTGAGTTCGAGCCCCGCGTCAGGCTCTGGGCTGATGGCTCGGAGCCTGGAGCCTGTTTCCGGTTCTGTGTCTCCCTCTCTCTCTGCCCCTCCCCCGTTCATGCTATGTCTCTCTCTGTCCCAAAAATAAATAAAAAACGTTGAAAAAAAAAATTAAATAAATTCATGGAGCTTTAAATTCCATCAGGGAGATAACCATAAATACAACATAGGTAACAAACTAAATGTGGTTTGGATCTTGAGGGTAAAAAAAAATCATATTAATTAGGGAGACCAAAAAAAAATAATAATGTTTTTGTGGGGAACGGAGCATGTTAGATGGACTGTTGAGAATACATGATTTTAACATAAAGAGTTGTAATAATGGCTGTTCTAAACAGAAAGAATGGAATGAGCACAAGTACAACTTAGCTAAAGCATGGGACATGGTCCAGGATCCCAGAATTCCTTATAATTATATATAACATTTTCATGTGCTTTTCTGGAGTGATTGCTCTTAAGACATTTTCAAAGGAATTCAGTCTTGGTCCATACTTACCACTTGTTTATTCAGTCTCATAAATCACTTTATCACAGAAGAGAAAATAACATTGAAAGTATTTTTTTTCTGAAGAAATGATATGATTGAGTATTATGCTTCAAAAACATTATAATTTATTAAAATTTTATATAAAGTACATAACACAAAAGGCTGTAGCAGCAGTAGAGAACCAAACACCTAAGTTTATTACATTAAAAAAATTGAGCATGAAAATTTACTTCTTTACTTTGTAGGAGTTAACATAAAAGGAAAACACAATAGGCTGATAAATTATGTGAAATATGCACTATGTAGTTTATTATATGAGGGTCATTCAGCAATAAGAAGGATATTGTGTTTATCTACCCTTATACAAATTAGGCAGATATGGAAGATCTATAGAGTATGTGGCTTTCGAATATTCTAAATGAAGATAAAGTTTAAAAATCCAGGGAAGTAAATCATTAGAGTTACTGTCTTAAGTATCAATTATTTCAATCTGTCCTTTAAAAAAGTGATTGATAAAAGATTCCCTGGAGTTACTTTGTTTTGCTGATAAAGACAGAGCTCTATAACTCATATGTGATTTTCAGATGATAACGTTGATATTCTGTTCAAATATTAAATAGTTGGATTTGAAATCTTGACCAAACATTCACCCTACCTTTGCAGAGATGTCAAAAAAGGCATCAGCAAATAAAGTCAAGGAACTGTTTAGGATTCATTCAAGTACCTGAATAAACATTTGTTTGAGGCCTAAGGGTTTCCTGTCATGATGAAATGGTATGTAAAAGAAAAAGTTGGCAGAAAATCCTCTGTTCAAATAAAATCTTAAGTGGAAGAATAAAGCAAATAAACAGACAAAAGCAGAGTTGTTCTAGTTTGAAAAAGGAATGGGACCGAGTTAAGGAGCACAATTTGAAAACCAATCCTCTGGAAGAGATCATGTTTTTTTCTGAAAAATTATAAAGTAATGAATATTTATTCAAATACAAAACATTGTGGAGAAATAGCAGATAGGCACACAAACACAGAAGTTGGAGTCAGATGTCCTGGGTTTGAATCTTGACCCTTATACCTTGTAGTGAGCTACTCATCTGTGATGTCTCCACCTGATAGACTCTTAGAAGGATTACATGATGCTCAAGCGTAGTTAAGTATAAATGAATAAGCCTCTTACACAACATCAGGATATGTTAGTGGAACAAAATGCAAGTCTTCTCAATTTGTCTAATTGGATACTATGGTGTGTCACCATGGCTTTGGCATAATTCAAGTCAAAGTATTATTCTCGTGTTCACTAATTGTACAGAAGTTTTTTTTGTTTTGTTTTTCTTCTTCTTTCTGGCTTTGTACATGTCAAAGATAGGGACTATGTACACTTTCATCTTTCTAGTTCTAGCATAAGCAACTTTTAAATGTAGTATGTAAAAAAATTAATGGCTTAAACCACTTTAGCAGCATGAAGGAAGCTAATCATATAGTTCATTTAGAGCTGTATCAAAATACTTAATTATGTTCTGGAAAGAGGAACAAGGCATGCACTCAAGAAGACACAAAAAAGTTTACTCAAATAACGGTGTGATAGTGATGCCTTAATAAAAGGATTTTTATACTATGAACTTTTATACAATAGTTAAAAGAACAACCTAGGACTATAAATAAATATACAGAGCTTCAAGTCACTGTTGCATGAAAACATGATGAAGGATAATACACAAATTATATATAGGATATCATTTATATATGAACATATCATACACACATTAAAAACTAAGAGATAGGGAATAATGGTAGGGAAGGGCACAGATTAGAAGTATTGATCAAAGAGGACTTAAGCCTTACTGGTAATATTTTACCTTTTTAAAGGAGAATGTATTATTGTGTTACTTGACTAATTAAGGTATAATATCTCAAAGGCTGAAGCAGAAGCACTAGCTGTTAGCATTAACAGGTAGGTCTTAATACCAATGCCTTGCCTTCAGATTCTTGCAGGGGTATTAAGATGCAGGTTCTGAAGGATTGTTAATAACAGGCAAACCCAAATAACCTAATATTAAGCAGAAGATCCTCAATGTGATCTTTCTACCCCCTTTTTTTTCAGTGAAGTGGAGACCTTAATGGGTCTTATTGAAAAATTGTGCTTAACACCAGCTTACAACTCATGCTAAATATTAAACTGAGAGACGTGTAGCAGAAGATAAATTATCCAAGTATTTATTAATAATAATATTTATTATTATTTATAGAGTTTAGAATTCCAGTCCAGGGGCTCAGTCAATTGAGTGTCTTGATTTCGGCTCAGATATGATCCCAGGGTCATGGGATCAAGCCCCACAATGGGCTCTGCACTAAGCGTGGAGCCTGCTTGGGATTCTCTCTCCTTCTTTCTTTCTCTCTCCCCACCCCCTGCCTCCACCCCTCCCCATTTGCACATGCACATGCTCTCTTTCTCTTACAAAAAAAAAAAAAAAGCCCAATCCATTGCATTACTACATGTTTATTTTTAAGATAACAGAAAAACTGTCACAGGGTAGACTGCACCAGAGAGAAAATTAAATAAGATTATTGGTAAATTACCTTCTCAAGAGCCCCAATTAAAAACAACACTTTAAGTTTATTCATTTTATTTATTTTAAAAGAGAGAGAACATGCACACACATGAATGGAAGAGAGACAGAGAGGGTGAGAGGGTGGGTGAGAGAGAGAGAGAGAGAGAGAGAGAGAGAGAGAGAATCCTAAGCAGGCTCTGCACTGTCAGCACAAAGCACAATAAGAAGCTGGATCTCATGAACAGGGAGATCATGACCTGAGCTGAAATCAAGAGTCCTACACTTAACCAATTGAGCCACCCAGTACCCCAAGAGCCCAAATTTTAGTCAAAGAAATTATGGTGGAAGCGACTATTGGATAATTTTATGGACTACAAATATGGAGAAAGCACTATAGAGCTTTAAAGACAGGGAAAATAATTCATGAGTTGGCCAATGAAAATTTGAACGTATAATTAGAGTAGACTTCAAAACAAGGAAACTTATTGGGTGTAAAGAGAGATATAACATAATGATAAAGGAGTTGATTTTCCAAGAAGACATAACAATCATTAATTAATGTGCATGCATCTAACAGTTGAGCATTAAATTTTTTTATGGCAAAAGCTGATAGAACTACAAAGGGAAAGAGATGAATCCACTACTATAGTTGGACACCTCAACACCTCTCTAACAGAAATGGACAGATCTACCAGGAAAAAAAAATTAATGAGGACCCAGTTAAACTCAACAACATCATTCAACTGGTTATAATTGACATCTATAGACTATTTCATTCAGCAGCAGCAGAATGCACATTCTCAAGCTCACTAAGAACATTCATCAAGATAAAAAACACCTTAACAAATCTGAAGAATAGAAAAATAGAAATTATAAAATGTCTGCTCTTAGACCACAATGGGATTAAGGCTTCAACAGAACACACCTGAAAATTAAAAAACACATGTAGATTTTACAACATACTTTTAATTATCACATGATTCAAAGAAAAAAAAATCTTGAGCAATTTAAAAGTATTCTGAAGTAAAAACGAAAGCACAAATTACCAAAATCTGTGGCATACATATAGCAAAAGCAGTGCTTATAGGGAAATTTATAGCATTAACTAGATATTTTAGAAAAGAAGATCCAAAATTTGCAATCATCAAAGCTTTCTCCTTAGCAAACTAGAAGAAGAGCAAAGTAAGCCATTTAAAGAAAAAAAAAAGAAAGAAATAATAAAAATTAGGTCAGAAATCAATGAAACTAAAAACAGCAAATCAGTAAAGAAAAAAACAACCAAAGCTAGTTCTTTGAAAAGATCAATAAAATCAGTATAAGCCTCTAACCAACCTAATTAAGAAGAGAGAACACAAATTACTAATATCAAAAATGAAAGAGGGGGTATCACTATAGATCCTATATACATTAAAAAGATAATAAAGGAATACTATAAACAACTCTATGCCCACAAATCTAAATGAAAGGGACCTAAATGAAATGGACCAATGTCTTGAGATACACAATCTGCCAAAACTCACACAAGAAGAAATAGACAATCTGAACAGGCCTATATCTATTAATGAAATTGAATCAGCAATTAATAACTTTCCAAAACAGGAAGCACCATGCCCAAAGGAGTTCACTGATAAATTCTGCCAAACATTTAAGGAAGAGATTATCCCAATTCACCACTATCTGTTAGAAAATGAGGGAATGCTTCCTAACTCAATCTATGAGCAAGTATTATGCTAATATAAAACCAAAGACAGTACCAGAAAACTACAGACTGATATCTCTCATGAACATAGATGCAAAAATCCTCAAGAAAAACCTTAGCAAACTGAATAAAAAAAATTTAATAACAAGTCTACAACACGACTAAATGGGATTTATCCTAGGTATGTAAGAATGGTTCAACATTTGAAAATTAATGTATTCCATCACATCAACAAACTAAAACAGCAATATCACATGATCATATCAATAGATGAAGAAAAAGCACTTGAAAAAATCCAGCACTCATTCATGAAATAGCAATAGAAGTGAACGTCCTCAACTTTATAAAAAAATATCTACAAAAAACCCTACAAATGATGTCCTACTTACTAGTAAGAAACTAGAAGCTTTCCCATTAGACTAGGAACAAAACAAGGGTATCTCCTCTCACCACTCATCTTCAACACTGTAGTGGAAGTCCTACTAATGCAATAAGACAAAAAGAGGAAATAAAAGGTATACTCATTAGGAAGAAAGAAATAAAATTGTCTTTGTTTGCAGGTGACATCTTATATGTGGAAAATAAATTTGTAAAAAACCTGACAAAACAACTCCTAGAACTAATAAGCACCTATAGGAAAGTGGCAGGATGCAAGGCTAATATATAAATGTCATTTTCTTAAATCTAGCAATGAACAAGTGGCATTTGAAATTTAAAACACAATGTCATTTACATTAGCACCCAAAAATGAAGTACTCAACATAAATGTAACCAAATATGTACAAGACCTATAGGAGGAAAATCGCAAAACTCACATTAATTAAATAAAAGAAGTAAATAAATGGAACGTTCATGGATAGGAAGATTCAATATTGTCAAGATGTAAGGTCTTCCCACTATGATCTACAGATTCAATGCAATCTCACTAAAACCCCAGAAAATTACTTCATGGTTACTGACAAACTGATTTATAGTTAATAAGCAGAGGCCAAAGACCCAGACAGACTATCAACACATTATTGAAGTTGGAGGATTGACACTACCTGACTTCAAGACTTACTATAAATATACAGTAATCAAAACACTGGTGAAAAGTGGTATTGGTGAAAGAACAGACAAATAGATCAATGTAACAGAACAGAAAACCTAGAAATAGACCCAAATAAATATAGTCAACTGATATCTGACATAATAATAAAGGGGTTGCAGTGGAGCAAAACTATCTCTTCAACAAATAGTGTGGAACAACTGAGCATCTACATGGAAAAAAAGTGAAATTAGACACAGCCCTTACACTCTTCATAAAAATTAATTCAAAACAGATCATGGACCTAAATGTAAAACACAAAATTATAAAAGTCCTAAAAGATAACATAGGAGCAAATCTAGATGACCTTGAATTTGGTAATGACAACCAAAGTCTTAAGATACAACATCAAAGTCATGATGCATAAAAGAAAGAACTGAGAAACTGGATTTCATTAAAAGTAAAATTTTCTGCTATGCAAAAGATATTTCCAATAAAGTAAAAAGACAGAGTAGGAGGAAATATCTGCAAAAGACACATCTAATAAAGAACTATTATCCAAAATATACAAGAGCTGTTGAGGCTCAACAATAAGAAAATAAGCTGATTAAAAAACAAGCCAAGAACCTTAAAAGGCATCTCACCAAAGATACATGGATGACAAATAAGCATATGAAAGCATGCTACACATCATATGTCATCAGGGAAATGCAAATTAAAACAATGAGATACCACTATACACCTATTAGAATGGCTAAAATCCAGAACATAGACAATACCAAATGCTAGCAAAGATGGAGAGCAGCAAGAATTTTTATTCACTGCTGATGGGAATGCAAAATAGCATAGCCATTTTAGAAGATAGTTTGGAGGTCTCTTATAAAACTAAACATCCATACAATGTAGCAATTGCACTCCTTGGTATTTACCCAAAGAAATAAAAAACATATGTCCATACAAAAACCTACTCATCGATCATTACAATAGTTTTCTTCATAATTTCCCAAACTTTGAAGCAACCAAAATACCCTTCAGCAGGTGAATGGATAAACTGTGCTACATCTAGACAATGGAATATTATTCAGCACTAAAAGGAAATGAGATATCAAGCCATGAAAAGACATGGAGGAAACACGTGCATATCAGTAAGTGAAACTGTATGGCATTCTGGAAAAGGCAAAACTATAGAGACAATAAAAAGATCAGTGGTTTCCAAGGATAAGAGGGCAGAGAATGAATAAATGGAACATAGAATTTTTAGGGCAGTGAAACTACTCTGTATGATACCATAATTATGGACATATTTTATGGTACATTTATCCAAACCTACAGGTACAATATCAAAAGCAAACCCTACTGCAAACTATGGATTTGGGGTGATTATGGTATGTCTATGTAGGTTCCTCAATTGTACCAAATGTTCCTCTCTAGTGGATGATGTCAGTAATAGGGGAGGCTATGCCAGGGGAAGAAGTATATGGAAAGTCTATGTACCTCCCTCTTGATTTTTCTCTTAAAAATAATAAAATCTTTAAATGAATTTGAGTGTTATTTCTCTTTTGAAAGCCATAGCAGAGAGAATGTATCACAAAATCAGTTTCATTTTTAGTCTCTGATACCAATTATATTCAACTTTTGAAAGAAATGCATTAGTTATAAAAATATTTCATTTCTGTTCAGTTTCCTCTGTGGTCTGATGGTGTCTCTCCAAATCTAAAAGGCATTTTCCATCATCCCCAGCTTCTGACAGAGGGGTCAATTCTCTAGTTTTCCAGATATTGCTTAAACTATTCAACTCAGTACATCTATAATTCATTATATAAATGCTAATTGGTAGAATGTTTCCTGCCTCCACTACAGTACACACCATGAGGGCTGCAGCGACCCAGGTCTGCCCTGTTTTACTATTTTTTCAGCTAGCACCTAGCATAGTGCCTGGCATATGGCAGGTGCTCAATAAGTATTTGGTTATTAATACATGAACAAAATAAATAGTTAAATCTTGAGGACATTATGCATGAAATAACCAGACAGAGAAAGACAAATGACACATGGTATCATTTACACATGGAATAAAAAAATCAAATTCATAGAAAGAGTAGAAAAATGGTTGCCAGGGGCTGGGAAATGGAAGTAGGGAGAGGTTGGTAAAAGCATACAAACGTTAAAGATGAATAAAGTCTGAGGATGTAATGTGTAACATGGTGACTAGTTGAGAACATTGTATTATATAATAGAAATTTGCTAAGAGAGTATAACTTAAATGTTCTTGCCAAAAAGAAAAATATATATATGTGAGGGGATGGAAGTGTTACTTAACTTGACAGGGAGAATCTTTTCACCATATATATTAAATCATCATATTGTACACTTTAAATATCTTACAATTTTATTTGTCAATTATACCTCAATATAACTAGAATAAAAATGAGGCTAATAATGTAGTACAATTAAAAATCCATCATTACCTACATAACTAGTGTCTTCTAAATAATATTTTACTGTATTACAATATTTGTTTACCCATATTACATCAAATTTATTCACTACAAATACTGTCACAGTAAAAAGTATCCAAAGAATAAGAGGTTGGCATCATCAGTTATGATGACTGGTTCATTTAGAACAAAATTTACTGAATATCTAATGTATTCCTAACACTGAGTTAGTCACAGTACATACAGAGGTAAGCCAATGAGAAATTATCTTTTCCTTCTTAATATAAAATCACAGACCTGCATTTATAGAACTGGTGGGTCATTATGACTTCATCTCCTTGAAAGGTATTAGAGCAATTCCCGACAACTTTCTGGTCCATTCCAGCCTTTAGTAAAGGAATGCAATGAGCTATTCAACCAATTGCTTTTGGCTAATTCATTTTCTTAGGGTAAGAGAGGTCATCTCTTCTGATCCCTGTGTACCCACTTCCTAAGTGATTTTTTTTCCCTGCCTCTTCTCTCTTCTGTCTTATACCAAGAGAAACCCAGTTTTCCCCGGTGACTTCTTTACAGGCTTTAATGTCTCTTACTCCCAACTTGGAAGAGAGGTAGGGAAACTGGTTCTTGGTGAAATTAGTATCATCCATCCATTTATATCACACACTTTTTTTTTTAATTTTTTTTTAACGTTTATTTATTTTTGAGACAGAGAGAGACAGAGCATGAACAGGGGAGGGGCAGAGAGAGAGACAGACACAGAATCTGAAACAGGCTCCAGGCTCTGAGCTGTCAGCACAGAGCCCCACGCGTCGCTCAAACTCACGGACCGCGAGATCGTGACCTGAGCCGAAGTCGGCTGCCTAACCGACTGAGCCACCCAGGCACCCCCATTTATATCACACACTTTTAATCACCCTTCATCTTGCAATCTCCTTTACTTCCACTTTTACCTTCCTAGATGTTTTATCATTTGGCTCACATTTTTTCTTACAATGCTCTATTGTTTTTCTTTGAAATTTAAACAGGATTTCCTATTAAGAGAAATGTAGTGTAGTTGGTAGAGAGCACGGATTCTGGAGTCACACTACTTGGGTTTGAATCCTGAGTCTACCACTTCCTAATTGTGATTAAGGCAATTTAACACCTTTGGGTTTTAGTTACCTTTTTGGAAACTAAAAATAATAAATAATATGTATATTATAAGGATTAAATGAATTAGAACACCCATAAAACACTTAAATAGTCACTGCTGCACGGAAAGCACTCTAAAATGCTGTTATCATTATTATTCCTGGTAACAATATCTATTTTTTGACCACTGACTTTCAACTTCTGGACATACTGGTATCCACACATAGTCTACCTTGAACTAGCTGATCACACAGCCCTACTTTAAGATTTCACATTGGCTATACCTCTACAATTATTAAATCCTTTTACTCATCTTTTTACTTATGAAAATTCCCAGAAACTTCTATTATCTTGCCTTAAACCACTGATTTTCTCCAAATTCATCCAAACACCAGCACTTAAACTTCCCATCCTTTAATTTTAATGATTTCCTCATATAACTCTTCAAGTTTTAGTCTAATCTTAATCTCTTTACTCCTCTTTGAACATATACACTTAAAAGCACTACTCAATGTCCAGAAATCAATAATCTTACTTGTCCTTTAATAACCAAATGAAGTTCATATTTTCCATGAAATCTTCTGCCATTATTATACAACATGTACATTCCATCCTACAACTAACTTCCCCCTGACGAAACACACCAACTCACAAACCACACAAACTTAACCATTTTACAGATTTGCTTATCTGCGCATTTAGTCAATCTCTATTTTACATGCCAAAAGGACTTACATGCATATATGTTACCTCTTAAACTCTATTATAAACTTCTTGACTACAGAAGCTGTAGTCCAATTGAAACTGACAATATGCTAGACATTTATTTCAATACTTTGCATGTATATACCCATTTAATCTTCATAACAACTTTGAGGAGCAGCTACTGTTATCTTCATTTTATATGTAAGGCAGGGAGAGGTGAAGTCAGGGGAAGAATATCTAAAGCACAGATCTAAATATAAGAGGTATAAAATAACTGTTGAATGAACTTACTCATATAGTTTTGTAATCTTGTTCTAGTTTCGTGAATGATTTATAAACATATACCTTGAGGTTTTTTTTCATAAACATTGCCAAATAAAGGTGCTTCATTTTTACTACTCAGGACTAAAAGAGGACCATGTCAATAATAGTTGTTCAACAAATGCTTTCTAAGAGTAAATCTGGAAAGACATTTTATGTGGTTTTAGATGCTATTATAATATTATAAAAGAATTAGTATTTAAGTTAGGGTGCTTTTGGTTCTATATGCACATTCTGAAGTAACTTCTGAAAATTAAGTAACATTTGTCATATACCTTCTTGTGCACACCATCTCTGATTTATAAGCACTGCAATGAAAGAGTATCTAACCTATGGTAACCAACAATTAGTTACTAACTAGTTGTATGATCCTTGGAAACTGAAATTTATGTCTTTGGGACCTGCTTATCTATAAAGAGATGGAGCTGGGCTAGAAAAAACTGGTCTTCAGGGGATTCTATGGGAGTCATTCACTTACAAAATTAGACTACTCTAAGGAGACAGTAAGAATAAAGGAAATCATACTAATGTTGAAAGAAGCATTCAAGAAATTAACCAAAGTCCGATGAGAGTAGTAACTCCAATCATAATTGGCTGGAGAATCAACTCATTCATACAAAGAAATTCAACTTGTAACTATGACTAAATAATGTCCAAAGGAAACTTAAGGCCACTCTCAGTTGTGTCCATTTTCTCATGTAGCCTCTTTTCACACAGTGATTCAATTAATTTAAAATGCAATTAAAACCCCCTGAAGCTGAATACGTATGTTCAGTAACAGTTAAATACATTCATCTTTTGTGGAAAAAAAATCATATTCTAGATATATACAAAGCAAATATTCTTTAAGAAGAATTAATTTAAGTAGAATTATTACAAATACTACTAATAAATAGTTGGGAATCATTTTTATCAAAAAAGGCTTAATAGTTGTAAAGAATCATCTGTTAGGCATCTACAAAAATAGTGAATTTAAAATGCCTTTTAGATTTTATTCTCTTGGTGCATATCAAATATACATATCAAACTCCTTTGAAAGTTCCCTTAAGGTAAAAATTTCCCATTCCCTCCTTTCCTATTTATAAGTAGAAAACTCTTGAAATCAGAAAACTCACAAACAGGAAGCAAAAAAGCAAGCATTCAGATCTTTGGTTCCTTGTCTAGGTGTGATCTCAGCACTCCAGAGGGAACTTTAAACTCATTTCGGCTCCTTATAATATATACTGATTGTTAGAATTTAAATGTGAAATGATCTTTAAGTGTATTTTTATCTTCAAATAGAAATGCATTTGCTTAGAATTTAGTGTTGATAGAGAAATTTAAAAATATTTTCTTTTAGAGCTCAAATCCAAAATACATTATGTAGGTCAATCCAAAATCATTAGATAAATATGTAATTTAGACAATTTTAAAAACATGAAAGTCTTGTTGCAAAGTAACAGAAATTGTTACTTCGATGTCCACAATTTTCTTTTGCTTTAAACTGTTTACTCCTATCCGCTTATATACTTATTTATAAAGATATGCCAAACAAAATGAGAATTTTTAAAAATTTGTTTAGAATTACCATTATATAAGTATTAATAAATATGCATGTAAAGACAAAATCATGTAGAAAATTTGTAACTGCATTATATATATATACAAATACACATAGTACATATACATAATTTTGATGATTTTTACCATTTTTCTTTTGATCAAAATTTTAAGCTTAGTACATATTTCATATAATATATAATAGAAATATGAAAATACAATTACAGCCAAGCGATTTCTTTAAAGCTAAATGGGTAATGAACAATAGCAGCACTGTCCCCAAGATTAGTATAACTTGAGTCTAATATCGAAAGCGTTAGTCAAGAGTATGGAATGTTCAAACCACATTCAATTTTGAGTATTATAAATAAAAACATACTGTTAAAACACAGTCATATATTTTAAATTATATGGAAATATCACCATTTCTTAGAAGGGACAATTAAAATATAAAAAATATCAGATTTACAATCTAATAAATCTTGGTCTACAATTAAACCAAAAATAAAGAGCCTACCTTCCATTGCCCTTTTAAAGAAGACCTTACAGCTCCCACAGGTGAGGACGCCATAATGACAGCCTGATGCTTCATCCCCACAGATTAAGCAAATCTTCTGAGGTAAGGACTCGAAGCTGTACTGTGGGCTCGGGCTGGCATCTGAATCGGGCCTTGAAATGCAAAACAAAGTACTCCATTTATTTTTGGGTGCACCACTGTCTAATACTAAAGTTTTCTTAAGAAAATTGACAGAGTGAAAGAGGATTTTAATATAGCACCATATGTATACACACCCTTGAAAGGCATGCAAACTAGGTGTACCGTTACAGGATCCATCACATTTGTAAATTATTAGTCATTCATCAGCAGCACCAACTTAAAAGAATAATATATAATTTAATGTTCAGAAAAGCTAAGGTCCATTTTTTTTTTAATTCTTTCTACAAAACTCCTTATATAGAATAATCAACTTATTCTTTGACAAATGTAGTGTTATGCCCTTCCTGTACACATCGTAACAGTAAACGTGTTTTTGTTTTAGTTCAATCGTACTTAACACTGCTTTTGTTTTCAGTTTTTAAAACACCCCGTAATGGCTGTTTACTTAAACGAGTATGTGTTTGCCATTTTAAAGAATTGTTCAATATACTGACACTGTTTTACCTTTCACAACACAGAAGAGTCTAAACCGAACATTATGGGATTTTAAAATCACACTCCTTCGGTATGTAAATTGAAATGTTTTTGAAAACCTGTGTGAAAAAAGTTGTAGCGAATCCGAAACAATATTAGAATACAGTGCACTGGAGAGATTGATGTTTAAATCCATAATGTAACTATATTACACATAACTGGAGTCTTGAAATTTGTATGATAATACAGCCATTGAAGGTCCAAAACCCGTCAGGTTCTGCTTTCGGTTCTGGCTAGCTACCAAACATTAAGTACCACCCCTCCCGGAGGAACTGTGCCTTAAAGTCTCTACTAAAGACATTCCCAGTAAACATCGTTCAAAGAAAAGAACCATTTTGTAAAGCCCCCAACTCGCCGCATCCCCCCCCCCGCCGCATCCCCCCCCCCCCCAGCTCCACTGGATTACTGCGCACCTATAGTGACGCTGCACATTTTAAATTAGGGTTGATCTCGCCTCGAAATCTCGCAGATTTGTAAAATTCAGAAGATATTTTCGAGGAGGCACGCTCCAAAACCGGCATATTACGCGCCCCCCTTGTGTCCCCAAAATAGTGAGAGGAGGGAAGAAAAAGGAAACCAAACTACCCTTGTGCGCCGCCCCGGCCACCCACCCCCTTGCGGCCACTTGGGTGAGCAGGACCCTGGGACCTGGAGCGAGCGGCGACGAAGGCGCCGGGCTGCTACTCACGGGATGCGTACGGCACTCCGCGCCCCGCCCGGGACCCTCACCTCAGGTAGTTGAGATAGGGCTGGTAGACCTGCGGCAGGCCCTCTTTGAGCACTGCAGCCTGGTAGCCGAGCTGCGGGAGCCCGTTGAGACTGAGCTGCGGGTAGAGCGCAGGGGCCGCCCCGGCGGAAGCAACAGAAGCTGAGGTGGAGGCACCGTCCCGCGGCAGCATGCAGGCGCCTGCGCCCGGCGCCTTGCAAGGCGGCGGAGCAAACGGGCCTTGCTGGGGCGGCGCGCCCTCCGCTTTGTACAGGATGCACTCCAGGGTCGACCCAGACGAGGACGTGGACGAGACTGTGGTACTGGCGGGTGCGGCGGCCGCCCCCGCGGCCTCCCCGGGTCTGGACGACGGCGCTCGCGGAGGGAGCGGCGGCAGCGCCAGCGGCAAATCCGGAAAGACTGCGGGGTTGGGACCCGCCACCAGGTACGGCCGCGGGGAGCGGGCAGCGGCTTCGGTGCCTTTCTCCTCCTCCTTGATCTTCAGGGCTGGCGGCTGGAAGTCGCCGTAGAGCGGGAACGCATCATCCTTGGGCTCGGCGTCGGGCGGGTACGCACAGTCGGAGAAGTCGCCAGCAGCGACCTGGGTGGAAGAAGCCGAGGGTGAGCCCCGCGGCGGGGCAAAGGCGCTGACAACCGCGGCCCCGCCGTCATAATTCTCCCCTTCCAGCAGTTGACGGGTGCGGGCGGCCAGGAAGGCCGAGTTGAGGGGCAGAATGGGCACGTGGATAAAATCCATCATCGTGGTGGCCAGCGGGGAGCACCCGGGCGCCGCTGGCGCGTCCTGCTCCGCCAGGGCGACCTTGGGCGCCAAGAAACGGGAATCTTCTTTGGGGACCAGGGTGACGCTTCCTGCGGCCACCCCAGGAGCGGTGGCTGCAGCTCCTCCTCCAGCTGCCGTGCCTCCCAGAGGCCGGGATTTGCCCTTCAGAAGTGGACCCACGGAGCCTTCGGACTCCAAGCCATCCTCCTGCTCTACGTCTACCACAGCAGGCTGCGGAGCTGGTTTCACTGAGGCCCCAGACCAATGGTGGCTCCCAGAGGTCAGGGGCAGCAGCTGTCGGGGCGGTGACAGACCCCTGGGCAGCACTTTGTGGGCAGTTGCCGTTCCGGAGCTGTCGCTAGCCTTGCCCTCTGGCCGGCTCATGAGCGAAGACAACCCCCCCTGGGTGGTGGGGGCAACCCGGGGGTCTTCAGGAAGCTCAGAGCCAAACAGGCACCAAGGGCTGGCGGCCTCACAGGCAGGAGAGCTGGTGTGGCTCTGCCCGGAAGCTGAAGGCTCCAGTAGCGTGTCCAAGACACTGTGCAGCAGCCCTCTGTCCTTTTCTGGGGGTCTAGAGCTGCCAGCTCCTGCACTGCTTGTGGCTTCAACTCTGGGATACGCCCCCTCCACGTCTGACAGCGGCTGCTGGTCCTGTGTCTTCGGGTCCGGGTCTTGTCCCTGGCAAGGCCTAGGGAAGAGCAACGGGTCCAGAGAGATAGGTATAGCTGAGACTACAGGCGAGGAGTTCGAGGTCTGACTCTCCTGGAAAGGGCCAGCGTCCCGGAGTCCCAGCAGAGGCGCTCGGAGCAGTGTGGAGGAGGGCGCGGCGCCCGCCACGTGGGGAGCCTGGGGTTCCTTTGCCTTCAGCTCTGTCATGACGACCTGGACTCCCCTTATCTCCTCCCCTGTTTGTAAGGAGGAGGGATAGGGGAAGGAGGTGGGGGTGTAGGGAATATAGGAGCAGCGGGAGGAGAAAATTAATGTTGAATTTGGCTGGACCCGGCGGGGCGGGGTGGGGAGATCCCCACCTCCCGGGTCGGAAGGAGGCGGCGCTGGTCAGCTACTGCTTTTGCCTCCCCATCTGGTAGGCAGAGGAAGGGTGGCAGTTGTTCTGTCCCTTAGTCTGGTGGGGAGAGCAAAAGAAGGTAGTTGTGCAGAATCTCGTCGCCTAGCTGGGAGAGTTCTCCGACTTCAGTCCGAGGATGGGAGGCGCAGAGTACTTACAATCCGGCACTCGAGTGGCTGCGGCTTCGAAAGCAATTACAGGCGCAGCTCTATCTTCCGACTTTTTCTCTGGCTTCAACCCAGTGCGTGCCTTGTAGCTCCCAATCCCTGACGCCGTCCTACTTTCCTTCTCATTAAAACCCTGGGACTACTTGGTTTCTCGGCAGTCTAAGAGGACGAAACGCCATTGGTTTACCTATTTCATTCAAATGCCAAGTGAAACTAGTTCGTACTGAGAATGCTGCTTACGCTCCAGAACTTCGAACACTCAAATATTATAAAGCTTAACTCGAGTAGTGACAGCTGTAGACTGGCCCCACAGGTTTCTAATGACGTCTCCTCCCTATCGAGATGCCCCGCCCAAAGCCTCTCCTACACCAATTACAGGCCTGATCTGAAATTCTGGAGTTGTTATTCCCAACCGCTAGTCTGATTCCACTCTGAATGGCAGGTGCTGTGGGATGGAACTTCATACACATATTAGATGTTTTAGTACCAATTAAGAATCATGCCCAATCTAACTGGAAAAGCGAATGGATTCTTTCAGGATTTCAGTTTTGTAAAGATTTAACATCGAGGAAGATATTTGGCTTTATTATGTTTTAGAGTGAATGCGTCAAGGATGATCCTAAATAATACAAAAGAGATCCTCTCTCTTATGACTTCCGTGAAAGCGAATACTTTCAAATTTCTCTCAATACATCCAAGGTGTCTTGCTTCTCTCAAACAGTCCTCAATGTGGCAGAGAAATTTAGGAGTGGAAGATAGTTGATAATACCTCTTGACCTGTTCTGGAAGTTTAGATGTTGGGTACCATAGTTTGATTTGTCCTAAGGAATTCATTCCAACTTCTAATACTATTTTAGGAAAGTTTTCCTTAGATTATATTCTTATATTCTTATATTCTGTGCTACATAGTAAGTTCTTCAATAGAGTTCCTCAACATACTTATTCTTAAAAATAATTATCTTTCAGGTTTATTTTCTAGGTAGATCACTTCTTACTTCATAAGATATGGTAGACAGGGGAGAGAGTATTGCAATATATTTGAGATACAGAGTTATAAAGTAACAATCTGCTGAACCCATGACCATTGGGTATCTTGATGTCATCCTAAATACCATATTCAAAACTGAATCAATCATTTGGAAAGTTCCTCAACATCCTGTCTGTGCTGATGCCCCACAGATTCTTTCAGATATAGAGAATACAGTGGAAGACTCCAAGACTCCAGGAGGGGCAAAACCCATTTAGGGATCTTGGATCCCTAAATCACCTGGGGCAAAACCCATTTAGGGATCTTGGATCCCTAAATCACCTGGGGCAGGTCTACATGAATGAGAAATAAACCTGTAGGCCACTGGATTTTGGAATTGTTTGTTCTAGCAATTAGCTTATTCTAACACATTTTGGATATAAAGGAGTTAGGGAGGTAGAAGAGGGGTAAAGTGAATTCCAGGAAGCAGAGAGAGTATGTTCATGGAACATCAAATAGGAAGACATAATATGGGAACTGCCAGGAGGCCATCCATTATGGATTAATCTTAGAATAAATATGAGAATGGAAGAAAATGAGACTAGAGAGGTGAACCAGTTTATTATTATTAATACTTTCATTGTTGCTTTCAGGCTTTTCTCTTTTCAATCTATTTTAAACCACTTCACATGCTTTATTGAGATATAATTTACATACCATATATTTCACCCATTATAAAGCATACTATCTCATGTTTTTTAAGCATATTCAGTTGAGTAGCCATCACCACTATCAATTTTAGAACATTTGCATTTACCCCCAAAGTAAACCTCATTCCCATTAGTAATCACACCTCATTCTCCCCACCCCAAATCTCCCAGCAGTCACAATCTACTTTCCTTCGCTGTGAATTTGCCTTTTCTGGACATTTCATATCATATAAATGGAATCATACTGTATGTGGTGTTTTTATCCTGGCTTCTTAAACTTAGCATAATGTTTTAAAAATTCAGCCATGTTGTAGTATGTATCAATACTTAAATTCCTTTCCAAATAATATTTAATTTGTGTGGATGTACCACACTTTATTTATCCATTTATCACTTGTTGGACATTTGGGTTGTTTCCACTTTAAAGTTATTATGAATAATGTCGCTATGAACATTTGTGTACAAGTTTTTGTGCCAACATATATTTTCATTTACATTTTATGCCATAGAATCTGTAGAATTTGTACACTCTGTATAGAATTGCCAGGTAGCCTTCTAAGACCTTTACATGTGTTAATGTATTTAATCCTTCAACAATCATGTAAAGTGGATACTATTATCTCCATTTCATAGTTGAGAAAACTGAGGCATAGAGTAACCCAACATTATAAAGGTAGTAGTAGCCTAGTTAGATTTAAACCCAGGCAAAATGGCAACCTTCTTTGGGGTGTAATTTTTAAATAGCAGATGGTTTGGAATTTGGTTTTCATATTGCTATAGCCATAAAATTGGTGCTGGGTTTCATTTTAAATGACAAACTATATTTGGCTCGATTTTGATTGGTTATAAAAATTCCCTCAAGCCAGCCAGACTGACTACTTTGTTTCTATAAGATTTAAAATTTTGAAGTGGGAAAACAGTAATAAAGAAGCCCAGCATGTCCTAAATCACCATGACGCCATGAAATTTAATGCTGGATGATTAGCATTGTTGGCATGGGAATTCCCAAATATATGAATCTTTGAGTGAAACAAAATTTACTATCAAATTCAGATGTGACAGGACTAACTCCAAATATTCTTGAAGACTATTTTTGGGGAAGAGAATTCAAGTTTGGAAGTCAGTTTGTTTATACTTTGAAAAGAAAAGCGTTATTAAGGTATAGCTGTCATACAATAAGCTGCATATATTTAAAATGTATTGGGGCGCCTGGGTGGCGCAGTCGGTTAAGCGTCCAACTTCAGCCAGGTCACGATCTCGCAGTCCGTGAGTTCGAGCCCCGCGTCAGGCTCTGGGCTGATGGCTCGGAGCCTGGAGCCTGTTTCCGATTCTGTGTCTCCCTCTCTCTCTGCCCCTCCCCCGTTCATGCTCTGTCTCTCTCTGTCCCAAAAATAAATAAAAAACGTTGAAAAAAAAATTTAAAAAAAAAATGTATGTTTCATGAAGTTTTGACATATCTGCGTATCTGTGACACCATCTCCATAAAAAAGATGATAAATATACCCTTTTGCACCAAAAGTTTATTCACACCACTTTTCAATCCTTTCCTACTGCTCTTTCTTATCTCCTCCTGTCCCTGCCATTTCCCACCTGTCCCTAGGCAACCATTTACCTGTTTTCTGTCACTATACATTAGTTTTTCTTTTTAATTCATATCTGATTTATTAAACATGTTAAATTATACACCTACATATATGCTTTGGGACTGTCTCCTTCAGTTTTTTTACTGATAGCCTTTACTGTTTGTTTGTTTGTTTGTTTGTTTGTTTGTTTGTTTGTTTGTTTGTTTTAGAGAGGGAGCGAGGGAGTGGGTCAGAGGGAGAGAGAGAATCTTAAGCAGAATCCATGCTCAGTGTGATCCCGACGCTGGGACCATGACCTGAGACGAAATCAAGAGTTGCACCCCCAACCAATTGAGCCACCCAGGCACCCCAAAGCTTTACCTTTTTAGAACAGTGTTAGATTTACAGATAAATTAAGCAGATAATACAGAGTTCCCCTATATCCTTTGTATACAATTTCTCCAATTAACATCTTATGTTAATATGGTATATTTGTTGCAATTATGGGATGAATATTGATACATTACTATTAACTAACACACATAGTTTATTCAGATTTCCTTAGTTTCTACCTAATGTTCTTTTATTTCCAGGGTTTTTTTCTAGGACACTATATTACATTGTTGTCATGTCTCCTTAGGCTCCTCTTGGTTGTGACAGTTTCTGAGACTTTCCCTATTTTGATGATGTTAACAGTCCTAAGGAGTCTGGTAGGCATATTGCAGGATGCCCTTTTATTGGAATGTTATGTTGTTCTCATGGTTATACTGGGTTTATGGGTTTTGAGGAGGAAAATCACAGCAGTAAAATACCATATTGGTCACATCGTACATACTGTCATTCAGACCTAACACTCTTGATGTTAACCTTAATCAACTGGATGAAGTAGTATTTGTCAGGTTTCTCCATTGCACAGTTACTCTTTTTTCCCTCTTTCCATGCTGTGAACTTTAGAGGGAAGTCACTATGAGAAGCCCCCACTTAAGGGAGTATGGGGGAATAGGGTGTTCTGTTCTTCCTTCTTTAGGGTGGAGTGTCTACATAATTTATTTGGAATTCTTCTGCATAGGAGATTCACCCCCTTCTTCCCCATTTACTAATTTCTTTAATCTTGTATTTATATCAGTATGAGCTCATGGATATTTATTTTATACTTTGGGTTATAATTCAATACTATTTTATTTTGTTGCTCAAGTTGTTCCAGCTTTGGGCATTGGAAGAGTTTGTGTTGTGGTGTGTGTGTGTGTGTGTGTGTGTGTGTGTGTGTGTGTGTTTTAGCACTTTCTTACTTTCTGTCATTAAAAGACGCTCCAGACTCATCTTGTCTATTTCCTCCCCAGTCCTAGAATCAGTAATTTACTGGAAAGTCATATCAGCAATGAAGGATCTAGATGCAAATGTGTTCTACATTCATTTTTATTTCTTAGAATTTAATATAATGCAGTATATGCTTTTTTTCATCTACCCTCTTTTACTCGGCATAATTATTTTAAGACTCATCTATATTGTGATATGTATCATTAGTTCATTCTTTTTATTGATGAGTATTCATTCATTGTGTGGATATACCATAGTTTGTTTATCCATTTACCTGTTGATGAACATTTTGATTGTTTCCAGTGTTTTGGTATTACAAATAAAACTACTATGAAATATGTGCACAAGTCTTTGTATGGATATATGTTTTACCTTCTCCTGGGTATATACCTAGAAATGAATGGTTACCTAGGAATAGTTACATTCCAACCAGAAATATATTACAGTCCTAATTCTTCCCTATCCTAGACAAAAATTGGTATGGTCAGTATTTTTAATTTTAGCCATTCTGATAGATACATAGGTGGCATCTCATTGTGGCTTTATTGCATTTCCCTAATCACATGATATTACTCATCTTTCACATACTTATTTGCCATCTGTGTATCTTCTTTGGTGTGTCTGTTCAAATGCTTTGCTTTTTAAAAATTGCATTAATTTCCGTATTATGAATTTTGAGAGTTCTTTATGAATTCTCATGCATGTCCATTGTCATATATGATTTGAAAATATTTTCTCCTAGTCTGTGCCTTATCTTTAAGTTCTCTTAACTGTCCTTTGAAGAGCAGATGTTTTTAAAATTGGTAAAGTGTAGTTCATCAATTTATACTTTTATGAATTATGCTTTAAATGATGTTGCAAAAAACCCAAGGTCACAAAAGTCTACTCTTGTGATTCTTCAGTTTTTATAGTTTTTGTGTTTACATTTATATCTATGAATCATTTTAAGCTACTTTTTAATATGGCATGAAGTATAGATCAAAGTTTTTATTTGTTTTGAATATGGATATCCAGTTGTTCCAGCACCACTTGCTGAAAAGAATATGCTTTCCTAGTTGCCTTTGCACCATTGTTGAAAATGTTATTCATAATGTAGGGGTCTATTTATGGACTCTCCATTTTGTTTCACTGTGCTATTTGGCAATCTTTAGGTCAGTATTATAGTGTCTTGATTGCTGTAGCTGTATAGTAGTTCTTTGGTACTTGAAGTGTTACTGCTCCTACTTTATTATTCATTAAAAATTTTGTTATTCTAGATCTTTTGCATTTCATATAAATTTTAGAATCAGCTTATTTCTCAAAATAAGTCTGCTTTGATAATAATTGGGAATGAAAACAGATAAATTTGGAGAGGAATTGATGACTCATCAACATTAATTCTCCCATCTTTCTGTGAAGAAGACATGTATCACTATTTCTGTAGGTCTAATTTCTCTCAGCAATGTTTTGAAGATTTCATTGTATAGGTCTTTCACATATTTTGTCATATTTATCTCCAATTATTTCATATGTTTTGATACTATTGTAAATGGTATCTGTGTAAGTGTTCTATTGCTTACAAATAAATCACCACAAAATTAGTGGCTCAAACACCACCCAGTTATTATCCGTTTCCGTGGGTCAGGAAATTGGGCATGTTGGTTGCATCCACTGCTTAGGGCTCTTAATGGCTACAATCTATGGATCAGCCAGGACTGCATTCTCATCTGAGGCTCCGGGTGTTCTTCCAGGTTTATTCAGGTTGGTGGCAGAATTCAGTTCCTTGCAGCTTTTGAACTCATGGATATTTCTGTCTTTGAGGTCAGCAGGAGAAATTTACTCACGCTTTTTAAGGGCTTCTGCCAAATTACGTCAGGCCAACCCAGAAATCCTCATTTTGATTAATTCAAAATAATCTGATTTGGGATCTTAATTACATCTGCAAATTTCCTTTTGCCATAAATGTTACATAATCATGGAAGTAAAATATATTGCTATCATTTTGACAGTCTCATCCACATTCAAGGAGACGAAATTATACAAATCATGTATACTGTGGGGAAGAAATTTTGAAGGCCATCTTATATTTATGCCTAATTTTTGTTTTATATTGTACATTTCTAGTGATTATAAATAGAATTGATTTTTTAATTGGGATGATAAGAGTAGGGGTCCTTGGTGGTTCCCTGATTTTAGGATGGAAAACATTCAATCTTCTATTAATAAGTATGATGTTAGCTGCACATTTTTTCACAAGTTCTCCTAATCAGATTGAGGTAGTACCCTTCTATTCCTAGTTTGCTGAGAGGTTTATTAGGAGTAGATGTGGGTTTTTGTCAAATAATATTTCTGTACCTTTTGAAGTTATCATATGGTATTTCTCTTTTAGTTTGTTAATATGAGTTTCATGAATTAGTTACTATAAGCCAACCTTGTATTCCTGGAATAAATCTACTTAAATATGATGTAACATTTAATATATTACATTTGATTTGTTAAGTACTTGTTTAGAATTTTTAAATCTCCAATATTGTTCTGTTCTCAACTAAGTGGGGATAGAGGGAACATACCACAACATAATAAAAGTGATATATGAAAAACCCACAGCTAGTATCGTCCTAAATGGGCACAAACTAAGAGCTTTTCCCCTAAGGTTAGGAACAAGACAGTCTCACTACTCTCTCTCACTACTTTTATTCAACAAGTCCTGGCCTCAGCAATCAGGCAACATAAAGAAATAAAAGGTATCAAAATGGCAAGGAAGAAGTCAAATTTTCACTATTTGCAGGTGACATGATACTCTATATAGAAAACCCAAAGACTCCATGAAAAAAATTGCTAGAACCAATACACAAATTCAGTAAAGTTGCAGGATATAAAATCAACATACATAAATCTGTTGCATTTCTATACACCAATAATAAAGAAGCAGAAAGAGAAATCAAGGAATTGATCCCATTTACAATTGCACCAAAAATAATAAAATACCTAGGAATAAATCTAGCCAAAGAGGTAAGAGATCTGTACTCTGAAAACCAGAGAACACTTATGAAAGAAATTGAAGATGACACAAAGACATGGAAAAATATTCCATGCTCATTAATTGGAAGAATAGATGAAAAATCCTCGTTTATACTGATCATCAAAATAATCTCTACAATTTACATGGTGATGGACTGAAACAAAGTAACTTATTTAAATATAAAGTGAGGGTGCCAGTGTAGCTCACTCAGTTAAACGTCTGACTTTGGCTTGTGTCATGATCTTGGCTCCTGGGTTTGGGCCCCATGTCAGGCTCTGTGCTGACAGCTCAGAGCCTGGAGCTTGCTTCAGATTTTGTGTCTTTCTCTGTCTCTGCCCCTTCCCTGTTCTCTCTCTCAAAAATAAATATTAAAAAAAATAATAAAGTGAACACATTAATTTCCTGTAACAAAAATTATCCTATACCTACTCTGTCATTGAAAGTTACAATATGTGAACTTTTAATTTATATAGAAATATTCTTTCTAGAATGCTAAATAAATAAATATTTCAAAAAGTTCCAGTTTTCCTCTTACCAATTAACAAACAAAAATATGATAATCATAGCTAACACAGTTCTCTTTATATTTAACTTTACTCTTTGCTTCTTAAGACAAAGAGCCAGTCTGGAGTTAAATAAAATAAGACATTTTTTAAAAAAATTTTTAATGTTTATTTATTTTTGAGACAGAGAAAGACAGAGTACAAGTGGGGGAGGGGCAGAGAAAGAGGGAGACAGAATCTGAAACAGGCTCCAGGCTCTGAGCTGTAACCACAGAACCCAGTACAGGGCTTGAACCTATGAACTGCGAGATCATGACCTAAGTCAAAGTCGGTTGCTCAACCCACTGAGCCACCCAGTGCCCCAAAATAAGACCTTTCTTTGACTCTCTCATCCATCTATTCTTTGTGATTCTTTGGTCACTCTAAAGTAACCCTAAATTTCTTTCAATCCCCATACCTTTCTCTGAAGTCTTTCATTTTTGCCTATAGGTCATTAGAAATTTAATTATCAAAGTGTTTTATAGAATTTGTTTTAATTCTGATAAGTATTTATATATCACTTCTTATTTATTTCTTATGGGCTGTTGTGGCCACCTATTGGAGCAAGGGAAGAAGGTTGAGAGGGTTGTCAAGAAGACAGAGCTCAGTTGAATGAGGGCTGATAAAGGCAGGGAACTTTAACTATATCTGTTATGCCTTTTTTTTTTTAATTTCACTTTTCAACTGTTTCATGCTAGTATATAAAATTAGTTAATTACTACATAACAACTTTATATCCAGAAATTTTGCTAAATCTACTTATAAGTGCTGGTTCCTGTTTTATGGATTATTTAGGATTTTGTAAGCAAACCATTGACATCTATAAATAAAGTTTTTCTTCTTCTAAAAAAAGGAAGAACAAATGTTGTTAATATGTCTATGCTACCCAAAGCAATCTACACATTCAATGCAATCCCTATCAAAATACCAACAGCATTTTTCACAGAGCTAGAACAAACAATCCTAAAATTTGTATGCAACCACGAGAGACCCTGAATAGCCAAAGCAATCTTGAAAAAGAAAAGCATCACAATTCCGGACTTCAAGTTATATTACAAAGCTGTAGATCAAGCAGTATGGTACTGGCACAAAACCAGACACTTGGATCAATAAAACAGAAAACCCAGAAATGGACCCATAACTATAAGGTCAAGTAACCTTTGGCAAAGCAAAAAAGAATATCCAATGGAAAAAAAAGGCAGTCTCTTCAACAAATGGTGTTGGGAATGACAGCAAGATGCTAAAGAATGAAACTAGACCACTTTCTTACACCATACACAAAAATAAATTTAAAATGGATGAAAGACCTAAATGTAAGACAGGAAACAGTCAAAATCCCAGAGAAGAACACAGACAGTAATCTCTTTGATACTGGCTGTAGCAATTTCTCACTAGATATGTTCCCTGAGGCCAGGGGAACAAAACCAAAAGTGAACTATGGAGACTTATTCAAAATAAAAAGCTTCTGGACAGTGAAGGAAAAAAAAAATCAACAAAACTAAAAGGCAATTTTCAGAATGGAAGAAGATATTTGCAAATGACATCTGATTAAGGGTTTGAATCTAAAATCTATAAAGAACAATCAAACTCAACACCCCCCCCCAAAAAATTATCCAGTTAAAAAATGGGCAGAAGACATGAATAGACATTTTTCCAAAGGAGACATCCAGATGTCTTATAGACAAGTGAAAAGATGATCAACATCACTCATCAGCAGGGAACTACAAATCAAAACTACAATGAGATATCACCTCACATCTGTAAGAATGAATAAAATTAACAACACAGGAAATGACCGATGTTGGCAAGGATGCAGAGAAAGGGGAACCCTCTTACACTGTTGGTGGGAATGCAAACTGGTGCAACCACTCTGGAAAACAGTATGGACGTTCCTCAGAAAGTTAAAAATAGAATTCCCTTACCATCCAGCAATTGCACTACTAGGTATTCTCTTTTCTTGTAATGATTTTGTCTGGCTTTTGTATCATGAATTACAAGAAATAAATGGCATATTTTTATATTAATAAAATAAAATAACATAAAAATTACAATACAATTTAGGGTCCTCATAAATACATGTATTTTGGCATGAGCTGTTCTTTGGTGTTGCCTCTCTATCTTGGCAGTGGACATCACATGAAAAGAAACCCATAAAGTTGCCTTAAACTTGAAAGGGTGATTAACTTTTGTCAAGTCTATCCAGTTTTACAGTGAATAAAGGAAACTTTCTCTCATTTTACAAACATCTACCTACAGTATGTCACTAAATAATTTGCTTTGCATGTTATTTTACAATAGATAAAACATTTTTTATATTATCACATATAATGCTCATAAAAATTCATAAGTATTATCTCAATTTCGCAAATGAGAAAAGTGAAGCTTAAAGTCTTAGACCTAATAATTAGTAGAGCCAGAACTCACTACTAAGTTTTCTGGTTTCAATATAGAGCTATTTTCACTTTACACATTGTGTTGCTCTATTTTTTACAATTCAAAATGTTTGGTAGTTGACAAGGTGTATATGGAATAGTGTAGAAACATTTACTTGATCTGAGACCCTTTTCAGAAAGGCATGTTGGGCCATCCTGACCTATGATTTGGTTACTTTGGATTTTTCTTTATTATTTATACAACTTTGAGAGCTGGAAGTCTTCTGTATTTACAAAGTGATGATTGTAAGTGAGAGCTGGCATTTGATGTGAATATACAAAGGTCGCTCTCTGGCCTGCTTGAACATACTCCCATGGGTTCTGAATACAGTGCCCCACATAACTTTTGGATTATTATCCACAGATGCACTGACCACCCATAATGAATAGTGATTTTTTCAAGTTTCAATTTAAATTCCAATTAGTTAACATACAGTATAATATTAGCTTCACGTATACGGTATAATGATTCAACAATTCTATACAACACCTGGTGCTTATAAAAACAAGTGCACTCCTTAATCCCCATCACCTATTTAACCTATCCTCTACCAATCTCCCTGTGGTAAACATCAGTTTGTTCTCTGTAGTGAGCAGTCTGCTTCTTGGTTTACCTCTTTTTTTCCTCCCCTTTTCTCATTTGTTTTGTTTATTAAATTCCACCTATGAGTGAAATCATATGGTATTTGTGTTTCTCTGATGGACTTACTTTGCTTAGCATAATACTTTTTAGCTCCATTCATGTCATTGCAAATGGCAAGATTTCATTCTTTTTTCTGGTGAAAAATATTCATATATATGTCACTTCTTTATCAATTTATCTATCGATGGACATTTGGGCTTCCATATTTTGGCTATTATAGATAATGCTGCCATAAGAATACATGCTTCCCTTTGAATTAGTGTTTTGTATTTTTTCAGTATATACACAGAAGTGAGATTACTGTATCATAGGATAGTTTTTTTTTAAGTTTATTCATTTATTTTGAGAGAGAGAATACAAATGGGGGAGGAGAAGAGACAGAGAAGACGTTCCATTCACATCAGTGCAAATGGCAAGATTTCATTCTTTTTATGGCTGAGTAATATTTGTGTGGGGGGGGTGTGGGGGGGTATGTGTGTGATCTTTTTGTTTTTTCTCAAATCTAAGGTTAGGGTTAGGGTTAGGGTTAGGGCTAGGGTGAGGGTATGTACCTGGCAGCCTGCAGTTCAAAGACCTATCCAGAGAATAAAACCCCAGACTTCTGCTGGGATGAGAACAGACATGACAGCATCTACTGAGCTGAGGCAAGGATGGGGTTTGGATCTATAAATATTCTTTAAAAAATTGTTCAATTGTTCCTTTTGTTTTTATCTCTACTTTCACATCCATTTTTAGAAATATTACCAATATTTAAATGTTTGAGGTCTTCTACAGAATAAATAGGCTGCTTCTCAGGTTTTTGTTTTGTTTTGTTTTGTTTTGTTTTGTTTTGTTTTAATCATGTGTTCATGAACCTGCTTTTTTGGATCCAGGTATAGGTTTAGAATTAGAGTTAGGGTTAGGGTTAAGGTGATGGTGTGTGCCCAGTATCCTGCAGTTCAAAGAGCTCTCCAGAGGGTTAGGTTTGGGGTAAGGGTTAGGGTTAGGAGTTAGGGATTAAAGTTTAGTGGTAGGGTTAGGGTTAGGGTATGTGCCTGGCCATATGCTGCTTTTTTTGAAGTGTATTTATTTATTTTGAAAGAGAGACAGAGAGAGTGAGGGGGGAGGGACAGAGAGAGAGAGAGGGAGAGAAAGAATCTCAAGCAGGCTCCGGGCTGTCAGCATGGAGCCCAATGCAGGGCTCAAACCCACAAACCATGAAATCATGACCTGAGCCAAAAACAAGAGTCAGATGTTTCACCGTGACTGAGCCACCCAGGTGCCCCATATACTGCTTTTTATAGCCATATCAGGTAGAGTATATTTTGACTCCACGTAACAGGGTCCACAAAACAGGGTCATTGAGCAAATGTGACATATAACAGATGTTATCTCACATAACAAATTCTAGAGGGACGTAGTTCTAGGGTTGGTTAATCAGTGGCTCAGTAATATCTTCTAGGTCCCAAACTCCGCATCTTGCCAGTCAGCTAGTGTCATAGGCTTAGGTTTTGTCTTATTCTTGTCCCCTAGTGTCCAAAGATGGCTATTGAAGCTGTAGGTATCAGAGTCTCACATAACTGCATCCAAAGTTAATACAGTGTTTCTACTGGCATGTTTTTTCTTTTCTCCTCCTCCTCTCCTTCCCCCTCCCTCTTCTCTTTCTCATTTTCCTCCTTTTCTTCTTCCTCTTCTTTTTCCTCTTCTTCCTCCTCCTCCTTTCTCCTCCTCCCCCTTCCTCTTTTTTTTTTTTTTTGATCCAGAAAGAATCCTTATCCAAAAGCTGACCCTGTAGACATCCTATCAAGACTTATTGGCTACAACTGGGTAATCTGCCCACCACTAAACCAGATACTCAAGGGAAATTTGATTAGGTTAATTGTGATTCCTCCACTCTCTGAGTACTTTGCTACCAAAATGTGAACAAAATTAGGGTTCTGTTAGAAAGGAATAGAGGGGCGCCTGGGTGGCGCAGTCGGTTAAGCGTCCGACTTCAGCCAGGTCACGATCTCGCGGTCCGTGAGTTCGAGCCCCGCATCAGGCTCTGGGCTGATGGCTCGGAGCCTGGAGCCTGTTTCCGATTCTGTGTCTCCCTCTCTCTGTGCCCCTCCCCCGTTCATGCTCTGTCTCTCTCTGTCCCAAAAATAAATAAAAAAACGTTGAAAAAAAAATTAAAAAAAAAAAAAAAAAAAAAAAAAGAAAGGAATAGAAGTAGGGAGATGGCTGATTGGAATTCAAGAAATTGTATCTGACATATTTCCAAAGTCTCATTTCCTGCAGAATCCTAAATGACAATCTAAATTAAAAAAAATTAAATTCACACTAATGTATGAATGAATTCAATAGCCTGTGTAATTTTATAAATCTTTAAAATGTTCCTTAAAGATAATTACTTTTCATACATACTTAATATGTACTTGTGATTCTCTTTAATGTAGCATTTTAAAATGACTGTCAACTTAAAATATCCTTTTATGTGCCTTGAATTATTCTTCAACGTTATGTACTAATTACTAATTTCAACTTTGTGCACTAATTATGGCTATAGTTCTCATTTCTTTGGCTCTTCAATTTAGCATATAATTATCCAAAGCTTACACATTTTGCATTTGTTACTTTTTTTTTTCCTTAGGGCTTCATACACTTAAATAGATGGCTTTTATTTAGTTTTGAAAAATCTCATTTTTAATTCTATAGTCTGGCATTCTCTCCTTAATGTAATGTGATTTTTAGGAATTTTTCCAAATTATTATTAAAAGTCTATATTTACGTGAAGTATTATAGAATTAGGAAAGATTGGCAAATAACAGTAGTAAAAATAAAGACCTGTCACAGTTAATCTATAGCTGACACTGTTTAATATGAGTCATTCATTATTTGTGCTATTAAGAAAACACTACTATGATATTGGGAAGGATAATGGAAATCAAGAATCAGAAGGTAGTTATTTTACTACATTCTGCAATCAGATCTTTTGGAGCAGGGGTCATAAGCACCAGCTATTTATCTTAAAATGTTTAATTATATAAATTTCAAATTTATCTATCTAGGAAGGGGAATAGGAGTATATATGCTATGTAAAATAGTAGCTATGTCTCTGCTAGGTTAAACCCCAGGAATAATACTTTCCTGGTGAAGTTGATAAGATCAGTAGTAATTGTATACTTGAGCTTAAAATAAGGAACTATGATAATTTTAAATTTAAAGTTATAATACAGGAAACAAAACTTTTGTGGTTATACTATTAGTTTTGTAGTTACACTACATGCATTGGAGTGGATCCTCCCAAAATATATTCATATAATCCATATAATCCTTATAACTTGCAAAATATACAGCAAAAAAATAAAACTTATAAGGTGCAAAATTGTGTGCAGAAATAAAAAATTCCTACTTGATGACAGACCATATCTTGAACTGCAGACATTTTTTTTCAGTTATAAGCCAAAGTCATTCCTCACAAACTTCATTAGTCCATTATTTTGACTTCTTAAAAAAACTAACCAATTCATTGAAAATGAGGAAATCCAGGCTTAGAGGAAGCCATTATCTTTTCACAGCACCAATTATTGTGAAAACACAAGATAAATGGCATAGCTAAATTTAAAAAATAGAAAACACAGTAATATTCCTCGTCATAAATAGCTACCCAAATGTACCAATTTTAGTAAATGGAAATTAAAGAGAAGAAAAGTCTCAAACAAGAACAGTCATTTATTTTGTATTGCTATGAGGAATCCTACTCCTGCTCTTTTACTTTCTCTGCCCCTGTGCTGCTTCTCAACCTGGTGTCTGCAGTTTTGTTGTTCTTCATCAAGGCAATCTTCTATTCTACTCTCCTTGGTAGTTATCTTCAAATGACTTTGGCCCTCTGCCAGTTTTCATTCTTCTGCATGTTCTTCTTATCTCTTCCCCAAATTTTTATTCTTGTCCATGAAGAAATGAAAGAAATGATGTTTATTAGTAAATACCATACTTATAAAAAATAACATGAGACAGGCTTTAAAATAAATTTTAGTAATAAAAAATTTTTAAGAATTAAAAATACTGTAACCATGGATTTAGCCACAGAGTTTCTCTGTGAGGAAATGGGGATAAAAGTATTAAAAGTAATTTTAATTTTAGAATTCAAATAATACATCATTTCAAGATAGTTGTATCTTCTTTTTCTGTCTCCCCTTTTCTCTACAACTCAATTTAATCAATAGTGTTACCTTCTCTAATATTTCCCATATTTTTTTATATGCTTGTACTTTTATTTGATTTTTGATTTTATATTCTTTGACTTCCACTTATACAAATGAATCAATCACAAGGCATTTTCTACTTTGTCCCTTTTCTCCCCATTCTCTTTTGATTTTAAATTTATATCATTAATAAATACTATATTCTATCTCTTTTCCCAATGTTTGTTTTCATTTTAGATTTTCATTGGTTAAAAATATCTATCACTCACTTAAGATTCCACAGCCATATCCTTGTTTCTTTAGTAGTTTCCAAAAGAACTTAATGAAGTTCCTATATGTTCAAATTTGTTGGTTTTCTCTATTTTTGAAGGAGTGCTTAGGTGAATGCAAAATCCTGGGTACTTACTCTTCTTGTGTATCTTATAAATGTTTCTACTCTATTTCCTGACTGCAGAGATGTTTGATTCCATTGTCTTTAACTTTTGTTATATGATGTGCTGTTTCCATATGTAGATTCAGTTTATTTTATGATGTGCTGTTTCCATATGTAGATTCAGTTTATTTTATGAAAATATTTTCTATTTTGAATTATAGTTTAAAATATTTATTCTGTTCCATTTTTATTTTCCTCTTTGGAGACTTCATTCATGTAAGAATTGGTTCTCTTTTGCCTGCTTTATATATTTATTTTCTTTCTAATTCTTTTCTTTCTTTTTTATTTTTGGTATTTATCTTCTATAGCCCTAGTATTTTTCATGATATATTAATTTCCTAGGGCTGCTGTAACAAATTTTGTGTCTCAAAACCACAGATTTATTCTCTCACAGTTCTGAAGTCTACAAGTCTGAAATCAAGGTGTCAACAAGATTATGCTCCATCTGAAGGCTCTAGGATAGAATCCTTCCTTGCCTCTTCCTAGTTTCTGGTAGCACCCAGAAATCCTTGGTACTCCTTGCCTTTTATCTGTATCACTCCAATATCTGCCTCTGTTTTCATGTGTCCTTTTTCTCTGTGTGTCTCTGTATTCTCTCCTTTTCTTATAAGGATACCAGGCATTAGATTTAGGGCCCACCCTAATCCTTGTGATTTCATCTCAAGATCTTTACCTAATTACTTTTGCAAGGACCTTATTTCTGAATGAGGTCATCTTTACATGTACCAGAGGCTAGGACTTGAACATGTCTTTTGGAGGGACACAATTCAACCTACTATATCTGGTGTCTATGTTCTTTGTTCTCCTCCAATGAAAAAGAAAACCTTCTTATTTGAAAATAATTTCAAATGTAGAGAAAAATTTTAGTTGGTATACAGTAAACTCCCATGATTTTGTTTAGTTGGTCAAGATATTGTTCAGTTTATTCGTCATGTAATTTCTCCTTTCTCTTTCCAATCTTTATTACTATAGTTGAATTTTTTTTATTTTCCTGCTCCAATTTTCCCTCTACCTTTATCAGTCAGCATACTTCTGCAAGGAAAAGTTCTACCTCATGTATGTATGTATGTATGTATGTATTTACCCAGTCATTAACAAAATGGATTCATGGATTTCAGTTTTTTAAGTTCAAAATGTTTATTTTTCAATACTATTTTTATCCCAGTACTCAAATTGAACTAGTTCTGCCAATGGGAGTTCCTGTACACTGGGTTCTTTGTCCTTTTAACATGCTCTAATCACTTGTTCTTAACACTTTCTTATTTTTTGACTTAATATATTCTAGGATCATTTTGCATCCTGTCCCAGCCATTGAATCATTCTTTTTTGTTTTTGTTGTTCTGAGGAAACATTCATTTTAGTGAAAAGTATAATTAGAAACCCATACCCAGGCAGTCAATGTGCTCATTGGAGTATCATCTCTGTTTCTAGCCCCTTTCAGTAGACAGAGCTAAGAAATGTGTGCATGTGTGTATGTGCACCTATAATCTATTATACATATATAATCTGTATAACATGTATGTATAACTTCTGTAATCTAATTATCTATGAAGATACTAGATGTCATTAGTTCTTTATTGATACCTTCAAATAAAATCATCTCCATAGTTTGCATTGCCTTCCCCCCATTCTGTTTGTATTTTCCTCTTACACAGTGAGAACACTGGCTCCTCACATTGAAACATTCAAAAGCACTTATTTTATTTCCTCAATTCAACAGTATACCTAAATAACTCCAGAATTGTTTTACCCATTTACTATTTAAAAATACCTATAAAAAATTAAACTTTTTTTCTGTTCTTTTTCATTTCTCCACCCCAACTGAAGAGATATAGGTAAATAGCATGTTAGGGTTTTTTTTTTAGATTTGTGTTTTTATTTTATTTCAACTATTATGTTATTCATGTAAAATAGAGTTGTATACATTTGTTTCAGTTTCTTTTCTGGTGATTTATTTTTATTTCTTTTTTTTTTAATTTTTTTTTCAACGTTTTTTTTTAAATTTATTTTTGGGACAGAGAGAGACAGAGCATGAACAGGGGAGGGGCAGAGAGAGCGGGAGACACAGAGAGAGGGAGACACAGAATCGGAAACAGGCTCCAGGCTCGGAGCCATCAGCCCAGAGCCTGACGCGGGGCTCGAACTCACGGACCGCGAGATCGTGACCTGGCTGAAGTCGGACACTTAACCGACTGCGCTACCTAGGTGCCCCTATTTTTATTTCTATAATATATAGAACATGCTTCTAGAAGTGGTAACTACAAAAAATTATACTATCTCAGAGAAATTTCATGCCTTCCTCTTTCCCTTTCATCTTTACCCCAACCCACGTGGGTGATCAGTTTTGTTGTTTTCTGGTTTATTCTTCCTGTGTTCCTTTTGTATAAACAGATAAGTTTGCTTTTCTTTTTCTACTTATTTACCATATAAAAAGTAGCTCTCTTCATTTAATACATCTTGGAAATTATTTCATGTAAGTCCATACAGATCTTTCTCATTAATATTTATAGCTGCATAGTACTGCATTATGTGCATATAAACTATAGTTTACTCAGACAATATCCTATTGGTTGATGCATAAATGACTTTGAATTTTCTCAAAGGCTTTTTCAGTATCTGTTGTCCTTCAAATTAAATCTTTATTTCTGAAAAAAAATCCCCACCTCCCATTTTTACTTGGTTTTTCCAAGTTCTTTATTTATCCACTGTTGTCACCTCATAACCTACTGTTTTCTGGCCATTTCTTACCCGAATTTTTGTACTTTTGCTTTGTGGTCTTCCTTCAGAATAGCAATTGCTTCAAGAGGTAGGAAGATGGTGGTGGAGTAAAAGGACCCTACGCTTGCCTCATCTCACAAACATAACTAGATGACTAGCAAATCGTCCTAAATAACCAAGAATTGATCTGAAGACTGGAAGAAACACACCACAACTAAAGGTAGAGAAGAGGCCACATTGAAGAAGGTAGAAACTGTGGACATGTAGTTTGGGAGATAAATGGATTATGGCCACCAAGGTGGGGTGGAAGACACAGTCGTGAAGAAGGGCAGGAGACAGACTATCACACAGGGCAGCATGTGGGGGAAATGAATCACCATAGCAATTTGCTTGGAAAGTGAGGAGGCCCAAATTTTTTAAGTTCTTGCAACCAGCAGGGATTAAAGCTTGGAGTTTTAAAGTTCAGTGGGCTTGGGCTTAGACCCTGGAGGATATTGGACTGCTTTTGCAGAAAAGGCAGGCAAACAACTCACAGACATAGAGCATGGAGACATGATCTGAAGAGTACCTGGGACAACAGAGGGGAGGTCACTTGCTCATCATGCAGTGTGTCCCAGGGAGACAGTGTTCGACAAGAGACACTTCTGGGAACAAAGAGACTGGCCGACACAATTTCCATCCCCTTTCCCTCAGCATAAGCACAGGGCCATCTGTGGGAACTAGCTCAGTGCTGATACTTGCTACATAACTTGCTTACAACAAGCTCTGCTCCTCCCCACCTACCCATGCTCCAGTGGGACCACCACTTCCAGTCGTGCCTGCCTCCATCCCAGCTTAGTGGGTGCCTTCCTCCAGACCAGCCCAAACCCCTGTTCACTGACCATCCCATCTCCTGATTCAGGAGTTTTTCAGAGTCTTGGTTCTGGCAGTGGTGGCAACAGATCTCATTTCATAAACAGACCAGAGCACTCCTAATTAAAACTCACCACATTCATGCTAGGGACCAAACACTGCCCACAACAGGCAAAGAAAGCCTCTTCAGACAACTGCCCTGAAGGATAAAGCAGACAGGATAAAACATCAGAGCACACACAGCACACATTAGAGACACTCCTGGAAGCACTGGGCTGTGGGGAACAGGAGGCACTACATGTAGGCCACTATTGGATTGCTTCTTCATAAGGCCATTACTCTCATGAACAGGAGACATAGCTGACTCTCTTAACACAGAGAAACAGGCACAGAGATGTAGACAAAATGAGAAGACAGAGAAATTTATCCCAAATAAAAGAACAGGAAAAGGACATGGCCAGAAATCTAAGTGAAACAGCTATAGGTAACATGGCTGATAATTTAAAGCAATAATCATAAGGGTATTCACTGGACTTGAGAAAATAATGGAAGACATGAGTGAGACCCTTAACACAAAGGTAAGGAATAACATAAAGAGTTCAGTAAACAAAAGAGAAACACAGTTGTTAGAATGAACATCAGACTAGGAGAAGAGGAACAAATTAATGACGTGGAAGAGTAATGGAAAGTAATCAAGAAAAGAAAATGATTATGCAAAATGAGAATAGACTTAGGGAATTCAGTGGCTCCATCAAATGTAATAACATCTTTGACATCTGTAATATAGGAGTCCCAAAAGAAGATAGAGAAAAGGGGACAAAATTTATCTGAAGAAACAATAGCTGAAAACCTCCCTAATCTGGGAAAAGAAGTAGATATCCAGACCCAGGAGGTACAGAGAACTTCCATCAAAATCAACAAAGCAGAGCCTCACCAAGACATACTGTAATTAAATTGGCAAAATATATTGGTAAATAAAACAATTTTAAAGCAGAAAGACAAGAGAGTAACTTCAAGGGAAAATCCATAAGACTAGCAGGGAATTTTTCAGCAGAAACTTTCCAAGCCAGAAGGGAATGGCATGATATATTCAAAGAGCTGAATAGGAAACACCCTGCAGGCAAGAATACTCTATCCAGTCTGTCCTTCAGAATAGGAGAGGTAGATTTTCCCAGACAAACAAAAACTGAAGGAACTTATGACCACTAAACCAACCCTGTAAGAGATACAAAGTGGGTATCTTTGAATGGAGAGGAGAAACCAACAATGATGGTATGAAAGTAGGAAACACAAAAGGAGTTAAGAATGAATATTTCTGTTAAAAAAGAGTAATGAAAGTCATGAAATAAAGTGATATAAAATATAACAACATAAACCTAAAACATAGGGAGGAGAGGACTAAAGAATGGGTTCAAAAATAAATGACCATCAACTTAATGTAGACTGCTATATGCAAAAGAGGTTGTATAGAAACCTAAGGGTAACCATATATCAAAAAACACTAATTAGTAGGCAAAGAATGAGAAAGAAATCCAAATATATTACTAAAGAAAATCAGCACACCATGGAAGAGAGAAAGACAAGAAAGGATCAGAGGAAATCTTCAAAACCAACCACAAAACAGGGCACCTGGGTGGCTTAGTCAGTTAAGTGTCTGACTTTGGCTTGCGGTTTGTGAGTTCAGCAAATACATATTGAGCAAAATACATATTTTTTTCAAGTGCACATGGAACATTCTCCTGAATAGATGACATATTAGGCCACACACACACACACACAAACCCTCAACAAATTCAAGATTGAAGTAATACCATCCATCTTTTCTAACCACAAAGCCATGAAAATAGAGGTCAACTATAATAAAAATCTGGAAAGGCCACAAATATATGGCAGTTAAATAACATGCTACTAAATAATGAATGGGTCAACCAGGAAATGAAAAATAAAGTAAAGAAGTACATGGAAACAAATGAAAATGAAAACACAACAGTCCAAAATCTTTGGGTACAGCAAAACCTCTTCTAAGAGGGAATTTTATAGCAATACAGGTTTACCTCAAGAAGCAAGAAAAATTTAAATAACTCTACACCTAATGGAGCTGGAAAAAGAACAACAAACAAAACCCCAAACTAGTAGAAGGAAGGTAATAATAAAAATTAGGAAATAAATGATATAGAAATTTAAAAAAAAATAGAAGAAAACAATGAAACCAGGAGCTGGTTATTTGAAAAATAATCAATAAAATTGAAAACCTGTAGCCCAACTTATCAAGAAAAAAAGAGGGAGGACCCAAATAAATAAAATCACAAATGTGAGAGGAGAAATCACAACAAACACCACAGAAATACATACATATATATATATATATATATATATATATATATATATATAATAAAATATATTATATAAATACAATATATATTATAAGAGAATGCCATGAAAAATTATATGCCCAAAAGCTGGACAACTAGAAGAAATGGGTAATTTCCTACAAACATATATACTACCAAAACTGAAATAGAAAAAAATAGAAATTTGAATAGACCAATTATCAGCAAGGAGATCAAATCAGTAATCAAAAATTTCCCAACAAACAAATGTCTGGGACCAGATTAATTCACAGGTGAATTCTACCAAACATTTAAAGAAGAGTTATGCCTATTTTACTCAACCTTTGCAAAAACATAGAAGAGGAAGGAAAACTTCCACATTGATTCTGTGAGTTCAGAATTACCCTGATACCAAAACCAGATAAAGGCACCACTAAAAAGAGAACTACAGGCCAATATCCCTTATGAATATACATGCAAAAAATTCCTCAACAAAATACTAGCAAACAGAACACAACAATAAACTAAAAATTATTCACCACGGTCAAGTGGAATTTATTACTGCACTGCAAGGGTGGTTCAACATTCACAGATCAATCAACATGATATACCACAGCAATAAGAGTAAAGTTAAGAACCATATCATCATTTCAAGACACACAGGAAAAGCACTTGACAAAGTACAATATCCATTCATGATAAAAAAGCCTCAACGAAGTAGGTTTGGAGGGAACATCATAAAAGCCATATACCAAAAACCCACAGCGACATCATCCTTAATGCAAAAAAATCAAAAGCTTTTCCTGTAAAGTCAAGAACAAGACAAGGGTGCCCACCCTCACCACTTTTATTCAGTATAGTACTGAAAGTCCTAGCCATAGTAAGCAGACACAAAAGAAATAAAAGGAATCCAAATTGGCAAGGAAGAGGTGAAACTCACTATTTGCAGATGACATGATACTGTGTATAAAAAACCCTAAGGGCTCCACAAAAAAAAATATTTCTAGTAGTGATACATGAATTTGGTAAAGTTGTAGGATACAAAATCAATATACAAAAATCTATTGCATCTCTATACACCAATAATGACGCCACAGAAAGAGAAATTAAGAAAATAATCTCCTTACAACTAAACCAAAAATAATAAGATACCTAGGAATAAACCTAACCAAATAGGTGAAAGACCTTTACTCTAAAAATTATAAAAAACTGATTAAAGAAATTAAAGACAACACAAAGAAATGGAAAGACATTCCATACTCATGTGTTGGAAGTACAAATATTGTGAAAATGTCTATACTACTCAAAGCAGTCTTCACATTCAATGGAATCCCTATCAAAATACCAACAGCATTTTTCACAGAACTAGAACAAATAATCCTAAAATTCGTACGGAACCAAAAAGGTTCTGATTAGCTAAAGCAATCTTAAAAAGAAGAGCAAAGCTAGGGAAGATGGCAGTGGAGGAGGACGCTGGGCTCACCACGCATCCTGCTGATCACTTAGATTCCACCTACACCTGCCTAAATAACCCAGAAAACCACCAGAAGACTAGCAGAACAGAGTCTCCGGAGCCAAGCGCAGACGAGAGGCCCACAGAAGAGGGTAGGAAGGGCGGCGAGGCGGTGCATGCTACACGGACTGGCAGGAGGGAGCCAGGGCGGAGGGGCGGCCTGCTGGCCAAGCAGAGCCCCTGAGTCTGGCTTGCAAAAGCAGAGGGGCTGGACAAAGTGTGTTCCGACAGCAGGCGGGACTTGACATCTGGAAGGTTATAAACTAACAGCTCGGCTCGGAAAGCGGGAAAGCTGGAGGACAACAGGAGGGAGAGTTGCTGAGCCCCGGGATGACAGAGCTCAGTTTGGCGGGGAGCAAAGGCGCTTGCCAGCGCCATCCCCTCGCCAGGGCACACACCCTCACCCATCCCCCAGCCATAATCCCAAAGGGAACCAGTTCCTGCCAGGGAACTTGCTTGCTCCGCAAACACCCAACACTGTGCTTCTGCAGAGCCACCCCTCCGGCAGCGGGTCTGACTCCCTCCTGCTGCCACAGGGCCCCTCCTGAAGTGGATCACTGAAGGAGAAGCGAGCTAAGCCTGCTCCTCCTGCCCCCTTGCATTTTGCCTACCCACCCCAGTTAATACACCAGATCCCCAGCACCACAAGCCTGGCAGTGTGCAAGTAGCCCAGATGGGCCACGCCACCCCACAGTGAATCCCACCCCTATGAGAGGGGAAGAGAAGGCACACAACAGTCTGACTGTGGCTCCAGCGGTGGGCTGGGGGCAGACATCAGGTCTGACTGCAGCCCCACCCACCAACTCCAGTTGTACACCACAGCACAGGGGAAGTGCCCTGCAGGTCCGCACCACTCCAGGGACTATCCAAAATGACCAAACAGAAGAATTTCCCTCAAAAGAATCTCCAGGAAATAACAACAGCTAATGAACTGATCAAAAAGCATTTAAATAATATAACAGAAAGTGAATTTAGAATAATAGTCATAAAATTAATCGCTGGGCTTGAAAACAGTATAGAGGACAGCAGAGAATCTATTCCTACAGAGATCAAGGGACTAAGGAATAGTCAGGAGGAGCTGAAAAACGCTTTAAACGAGATGCAAAATAAAATAGAAATGACCACGGCTCAGATGGAAGAGGCGGAGGAGAGAATAGGTGAACTAGAAGCTAAAATTATGGAAAAAGAGGAAGCTGAGAAAAAGAGAGATAAAAAAATCCAGGAGTATGAGGGAAAAATTAGAGAACTAAGTGATACATTAAAAAGAAATATAATAAGCATAATTAGTCTTCCAGAGGAGGAAGAGAGAGGGAAACGTGCTGAAGGTGTACTTGAAGAAATAATAGCTGAGAACTTCCCTGACCTCAGGAAGGAAAAAGGCATTGAAATCCAAGAGGCACAGAGAACTCCCTTCAGACGTAACTTGAATCGATCTTCTGCATGACATATCATAGTGAAACTGGCAAAATACAAGGATAAAGAGAAAATTCTAAAAGCAGCAAGGGATAAACGTGCCCTAACATATAAAGGGAGACCTATAAGACTCATGACGGATCTCTCTTCTGAAACTTGGCAGGCCAGAAAGGATTGGCAGGAGACCTTCAATGTGACGAACAGAAAAAATATGCAGCCGAGAATGCTTTATCCAGCAAGTCTGTCATTTAGAATAGAAGGAGAGATAAAGGTCTTCCCAAACAAAAACTGGAGGAATTCGTCACCACCAAACCAGCCCTACAAGAGATCCTAAGGGGGATCCTTTGAGACAAAGTACCAGAGATATCGCTACAAGCATAAAACATACAGACATCACAATGACTCTAAACCCATATCTTTCTATAATAACACTGAATGTAAATGGACTAAATGCACCAACCAAAAGACATAGGATATCAGAATGGATAAAAAAACAAGACCCATCTATTTGCTGTCTACAAGAGACTCATTTTAGACCTGAGGACACCTTCAGATTGAGAGTGAGGGGGTGGAGAACTATTTATCATGCTACTGGAAGCCAAAAGAAAGCTGGAGTAGCCATACTTATATCAGACAAACTAGACTTTAAATTAAAGGCTGTAACAAGAGATGAAGAAGGGCATTATATAATAATTACAGGGTCTATCCATCAAGAAGAGCTAACAATTATAAATGTCTATGCACCAAATACGGGAGCCCCCAAATATATAAAACAATTACTCATAAACATAAGCAACCTTATTGATAAGAATGTGGTAATTTCAAGAGACTTTAACACTCCACTTACAGAAATGGATAGATCATCTAGACACACGGTCAATAAAGAAACAAGGGCCCTGAATGACACCTTGGATCAGATGGACTTGACAGATATATTTAGAACTCTGCATCCCAAAGCAATGGAATATACTTTCTTCTCGAGTGCACATGGAACATTCTCCAACATAGATCATATACTGGGTCACGAAACAGCCCTTCATAAGTATACAAGAATTGAAATTATGCATACTTTCAGACCATTATGCATACCATCCATACTTTCAGACCACAATGCTATGAAGCTTGAAATCAACCACAGGAAAATATCTGCAAAACCTCCAAAAGCATGGAGGTTAAAGAACACCCTACTAACGAATGAGTGGGTCAACCAGGCAATTAGAGAAGAAATTAAAAAATATATGGAAACAAACGAAAATGAAAATACAACAATCCAAATGCTTTGGGATGCACCAGAGGCAGTCCTGAGAGGAAAATACATTGCAATCCAGGCCTATCTCAAGAAACAAGAAAAATCCCCAATACAAAATCTAACAGCACACCTAAAGGAAATAGAAGCAGAAGAGCAAAGGCAGCCTAAACCCAGCAGAAGAAGAGAAATAATAAAGATCAGAGCAGAAATAAACAGTATAGAATCTAAAAAAAAACCAAAAAACTGTAGAGCAGATCAACGAAACCAAGAGTTGGTTTTTTGAAAAAATAAACAAAATTGATAAACCTCTAGCCAGGCTTCTCAAAAAGAAAAGGGAGATGAACCAAATAGATAAAATCATGAATGAAAATGGAATTATGACAACCAATCCCTCAGAGATACAAACAATTATCAGGGAATACTGTGAAAAATTATATGCCAACAAACTGGACAACCTGGAAGAAATGGACAAATTCCTAAACACCCACACACTTCCAAAACTCAATCAGGAAGAAATAGAAAGCTTGAACAGACCCATAACCAGCGAAGAAATTGAATCGGTTATCAAAAATCTCCCAACAAATAAGAGTCCAGGACCAGATGGCTTCCCAGGGGAGTTCTACCAGACGTTTAAAGCAGAGATAATACCTATCCTTCTCAAGCTATTCCAAGAAATAGAAAGGGAAGGAAAACTTCCAGACTCATTCTATGAAGCCAGTATTACTTTGATTCCTAAACCAGACAGACCCAGTAAAAAAAAGAGAACTACAGGCCAATATCCCTGATGAATATGGATGCAAAAATCCTCAAGAAGATACTAGCAAATCGAATTCAACAGCATATAAAAAAGAATTATTCACCATGATCAAGTGGGATTCAGTCCTGGGATGCAGGGCTGGTTCAACATTCGCAAATCAATCAACGTGATACATCACATTAATAAAAGAAAAGATAAGAACCATATGATCCTGTCAATCGATACACAAAAGGCATTTGACAAAATTCAGCACCTTTCTTAATAAAAGCCCTTCAGAAATTCGGGATACAAGGAACATACTTAAACATCATAAAAGCCGTTTGTGAAAAGCCCACAGCTAACATCATCCTCAACGGGGAAAAACTGAGAGCTTTTTCCCTGAGATCAGGAACACGACAGGGATGTCCACTCTCACCGCTGTTGTTTAACATAGTGTTGGAAGTGCTAGCATCAGCAATCAGACAACAAAAGGAAATCAAAGGCATTAAAATTGGCAAAGATGAAGTCAAGCTTTCACTTTTTCCGATGACATGATACTATACATGGAAAATCCGATAGACTCCACCAAAAGTCTTCTGAACTGATACATGAATTCAGCAAAGTTGCAGGATACAAATTCAATGTACAGAAATCAGGTGCATTCTTATACATTAATAATGAAGCCACAGAAAGACAAATAAAGAAACTGATCCCATTCACAATTGCACCAAGAAGCATAAAATACCTAGGAATAAATCTAACCAAAGATGTAAAAGATCTGTATGCTGAAAACTATAGAAAGCTTATGAAGGTAATTGAAGAATATATAAAGAAATGGAAAGACATTCCGTGTTCATGGATTGGAAGAATAAATATTGTCAAAATGTCAATACTGCCCAAAGCTATCTACACATTCAATGCAATCCCAATCAAAATTGCACCAGCATCCTTCTCAAAGCTAGAACAAGCAATCCTAAAATTCATATGGAACCACAGAAGACCCCAAATAGCCAATGTAATTTTGAAGAAGAAGTCCAAAGCAGGAGGCATCACAATCCCAGACTTTAGCCTCTACTACAAAGCTGTAATCATCAAGACAGCATTGTATGGGCACAAAAACAGACACATAGGCCAATGGAATAGAATAGAAACCCCAGAACTAGACCCACAAACATATGGCCAACTAATCTTTGACAAAGCAGGAAAGAACATCTAATGGGAAAAAGACAGTGTCTTTAACAAATGGTGCTGGGAGAACTGGACAGCAACATGCAGAAGGTTGAAACTAGACCACTTTCTCACACCATTCACAAAAATAAACTCAAAATGGATAAAGGACCTGAATGTGAGACAGGAAATCATCAAAACCCTAGAGGAGAAAGCAGGAAAACACCTCTCTGACCTCAGCCGTAGCAATCTCTTACTCAACACATCCCCAAAGGCAAGAGAATTAAAAGCAAAAATGAATTACTGGGACCTTATGAAGATAAAAAGCTTCTGCACAGCAAAGGAAACAACCAACAAAACTAAAAGGCAACCAACAGAACGGGAAAAGATATTTGCAAATGACATATCGGACAAAGGGCTAGTATCCAAAATCTATAAAGAGCTCACCAAACTCCACACCCGAAAAACAAATAACCCAGTGAAGAAATGGGCAGAAAACATGAATAGACACTTCTCTAAAGAAGACATCCGGATGGCCAACAGGCACATGAAAAGATGCTCAACGTTGCTCCTCATCAGGGAAATACAAATCAAAACCACACTCAGCTATCACCTCACGCCAGTCAGAGTGGCCAAAATGAACAAATCAGGAGACTATAGATGCTGGCGAGGATGTGGAGAAATGGGCACCCTCTTGCACTGTTGGTGGGAATGCAAATTGGTGCAGCCACTCTGGAAAACAGTGTGGAGGTTCCTCAGAAAATTAAAAATAGACCTACCCTATGACCCAGCAATAGCACTGCTAGGAATTTATCCAAGGGATACAGGAGTACTGATGCATAGGGGCACTTGTACCCCAATGTTTATAGCAGCACTCTCAACAATAGCCAAATTATGGAAAGAGCCTAAATGTCCATCAACTGATGAATGGATAAAGAAATTGTGGTTTATATACACAATGGAATACTACGTGGCAATGAGAAAAAATGAAATATGGCCTTTTGTAGCAACGTGGATGGAACTGGAGAGTGTGATGCTAAGTGAAATAAGCCATACAGAGAAAGACAGATACCATATGGTTTCACTCTTATGTGGATCCTGAGAAACGTAACAGAAACCCATGGGGGAGGGGAAGGGAAAAAAAAAAAAAAAAAAAGAGGTTAGAGTGGGAGAGAGCCAAAGCATAAGAGACTGTTAAAAACTGAGAACAAACTGAGGGTTGATGGGGGGTGGGAGGGAGGGCAGGGTGGGTGATGGGTATTGAGGAGGGCACCTTTTGGGATGAGCACTGGGTGTTGTATGGAAACCAATTTGACAGTAAATTTCATATATTAAAAAATAAATAAATAAATAAATAAAAAAAAAAAGAAAAAAAAAAGAAAATTAAAAATAGACCTCCCCTATGACCCAGCAATAGTACTGCTAGGAATTTACCCAAGGGATACAGGAGTGCTGATGCATAGGGGCCCTTGTACCCCAATGTTTATAGCAGCACTCTCAACAATAGCCAAATTATGGGGGCGCCTGGGTGGCGCAGTCGGTTAAGCGTCCGACTTCAGCCAGGTCACGATCTCGCGGTCCGTGAGTTCGAGCCCCGCGTCAGGCTCTGGGCTGATGGCTCGGAGCCTGGAGCCTGTTTCCGATTCTGTGTCTCCCTCTCTCTCTGCCCCTCCCCCGTTCATGCTCTGTCTCTCTCTGTCCCAAAAATAAATAAAAAACGTTGGGAAAAAAAATTAAAAAAAAAAAAACAAATTGGAAATGAAGAAATAAAACTGTCACTATTTGCAGATGACATTGTACTATATATAGAAAACACTAAAGATTCTACCAAAAACTATTAGAAGTAAAAAATGAATTCATTAAAGTGACAGGATTAAAAATTAACATACAGAAATCTGTTGCATTTCTGTACATTCGATGAGCTATCAGAGAAATTAAGAAAACAATGCATTTAACAATTGCATAAAAAATACCTAGAAATAACTTTAACTGTTAGATCTGTACTCTGAAAACTATAAGCCATTGATGAAAGAAATTGAAGACATTAGAAAACAAAGCAAAGATATACTGTGTTTATGGACTGGATGAATTTAAATTGTTAAAATGTCTATACAATCCAAATTAATCTACAGTTTTAATGCAATCTCCATCAAAATACCAATGGCATTTTTCATAGAACTGGAACAAAGAATCCTGAAATATGTATGGAACTACAAAAGACCATAAATAACCAAAGCAGTCCTGAGAAGAAAGAACTAAGATGTTGAGGTATCATGATCTCAGATTTCAAACTATACTATAAAGCTGTAGTAATCAAAACAGTATGGTACTGGCATGAAAACAGACACACAGATCAATGAAATAGGATATAGAGTACATAAATAAACCATTCATATATAGTTAATTAATACAAAAGAATGAAACTGGATTACTAACTTACACCATATACAAAAATAAACTCAAGGACACATGCACCCAATGTTTATAGCAGCACTATTGACAATAGCCAAAGTTTGGAAATAGCCCAAATGTCCTTCAACAGATCAATGGATAAAGGAGATGTGGCATATATATACAATGGATTATTGCTCAGCAATCAAAAAGAATGAAATCTTGCCATTTGCAACAATGTGGATGAAACTAGAGTATATTAGGGGCGCCTGGGTGGCGCAGTCGGTTAAGCGTCCGACTTCAGCCAGGTCACGATCTCGCGGTCCGTGAGTTCGAGCCCCGCGTCAGGCTCTGGGCTGATGGCTCGGAGCCTGGAGCCTGTTTCCGATTCTGTGTCTCCCTCTGTCTCTGCCCCTCCCCCGTTCATGCTCTGTCTCTGTCTGTCCCAAAAATAAATAAAAAACGTTGAAAAAAAAAAAAAAAAAAAAAAAAAAAAAAAGAAACTAGAGTATATTATGCTAGGCAAAATGAATCAGAGAAAGACAAATATCATATGACTTCACTCATATGTAGGATTTAAGATACAAAACAGATGAACATAAGAGAAGGGAAGCAAAAATGATTAAAAAAAACAGGGAGGGGACAAAACATAAGAGACTCTTAAATATAGAGAACAAACTGAAGGTTGCTGGAGGGGTTGTGGGTGGAGGGATGGGCTAAATGGGCAAGGGGCATTAAGGAAGACACTTGTTGGGATGCGCACTGAGTGTTATACATAGAGGATGAATCACTGGATTCTACTTCTGAAATCATTATTGCACTATATGCTAACTAACTTGGATGTAAATTAAAAAGATAATTAATTAATCAGTTAATTAAAAAATAAGCTCAAAATGGATTAAAGACTTGAATGTAAGACATTAAACCATAAAACTAAAAGAAAATATAGATAGTAAGCTCTTGGACATTGGTTTTAGCAACATTTTTCAGAACTTTCTCAGGCAAGAGCAACACAGACAAAAATAAACAAATGGAATTACATTAAACTTTTAAAAAGCTTTTGCACAGTAAAAAAAACCATCAACAAAACAAAATGGCAAATTACTGAATGGGAGAAGATATTTGCAAATGATGTATCTGATAAGAGTTTAATATCCAAAACATATAAAGAACTTACAGAACTTAATATCAGAAAACGAAACAACCCAATTAAAAAATACACAGGGGCACCTGAGTGGCTCAGTCAGTCAAACGTCTGACTTTAGCTCAGGTAATGAACTCATGGTTTGTGAGTTCAAGCCTTGCCTTGGGCTCTGTGATGACAGCTCAGAGCCTGGAGCCTGCTTCATATTCTGTGTCTCCCGCTCTTTCTCTGCCCCTCCCCAGTTCATACTCTGTCTCTCTCTCAAAAAAGAAATAAAACATTTTTTAAATGTTCTAAAAGAAAATATTTTAAAAGAAATATAAAAAAAAATTTAATGGACAAAGTGTCTCAGACCTTGAGTTTGAAGTTCTCTCTTGTCCAGCAAGAGAGTGGACACACAATTAAATGTGAGAGAGGCTAATGTTTGGGAGGAGGCAAGAGACCTGAGTAAGGGTTCTTGCTCCATTTTTATTACAATCAGAAGTCTTACAAACGTGATGGATGTGCAGAAAGAGACGATGAAACAGTGGCCTTTAACTCATGTGTATGAGAGAAAGGGGGTTTCAAAGATATGCAGTGTTAGGGGTTTTGGTCAATACAACACAAAATCTCAGTGCTGAGCAGATGGTTGTTTACTATAGGCACCAGGCGCCCAAGTCTGTTTACCTTAACTTACTTAGGGGATAAGACAGATAGAGCAGTCTACCTCAGGGTCAACAAGGCACCTTTCTTTTGCTAATTAGCTCCACTCCAGGCGATTTCACCCTGCTGCAGAGGTCTATAGCCCAGTTTACCTGTTTACCTATTCTGGACCTTCTGTCCTGTGAAAGCAGCTTTCTGCTTTTGTACTATGCTGGGGGTGCTTCCTCCCTGTTTACTTAATCTTGAATGCTTTCATTCCCTGGCTTCCCATTCCTATGCTTTTGTATTCTGCTAGAGGCATTTTCGCCCTGTTTACCTAATCTTGGATGCTTTCATCCTAAACCTTGTTAACTCATTGGTGCAAGCTCAGGAATTCCTAAACTTATTCCCCACAGCAGAGAATTTGAATAGACATTTTTTCCAAAGATGGATGGCCAGCAGGTACATGAAAAGATGCTCAACATCACTAATCATCAGGGAAAGGCAAATCAAAACCACAATGAAATATCAACTTATACCTGTCAGATTGGTTATTATCACAAAGATAATAACAATTTCTAGGATGTAGGAAAAAAGGAAACCTTTGTACACTGTTTGTGGGAATGTAAACTGATGCACCCATTATGAAAAGAGTGTGGTGTTTCCTTAAAAATAAAAATAGAACCACTGCATGATCTAGCAATCCCACTTCTAGATATTTATCTGAAGAAAATGAAAATATCAATTCAAAATGATATATGAACCCCTATGTTCATAGCAACATTGTTTACAATAGCCAAGATACAGGAGCAAGCTAAGTGTCCATCAATAGACAAATATATAAAGATGTGGTATATGTATACAATGGAATATTACTCAACCATAAAAAGAATGGAATCTTGCCATTTGTGACAACATGAATGGAACCAGAGGGTATTATGTTAAGTAAAATAAGACAAAAAAACAAATGCCATATGATTTTGGTTATATGCGAAATCTAAAACAAAACAAAATATAAGCGAGGTTATAGATATAGGAAACAAACTGTTGGTTATTAGAGAGGGGAGAGGTTGAGGAGACAGGTAAAATAGGTGAAGGGGAGTAAGAGGTATAAACTTCTTAGGTGCCTGTGTGGCTCTGTCGGTTAAGTGTCTGACTGGATTTTGGCTCAGGTCACGATTTCACAGCTTGTGAGATAGAGCCCTGCATTAGGCTCTGCACTGACAGCATGGAGCCTTCTATCTCTCCCTCTCTCTGCTCCTCTTCCACTCTCCCTTTCTCTCTCAAAATAAACATTTTTTAAAAAAGGTACAATCTTCCGGTTATAAATAAATCATAGGGACATAATGTACAGCATAAGGAATGTAATCAATAATATCATAATTACTTTGTATGAGGACAGATAGCAACTAGAATTATCATGGCGATAATTTCATAATATATAAAAACATCAAATCACTATGATGTGTACTTGAAACAAATGGGATATTTTGTGTCAATTTTACTTCAAAAGTTATTAAAATAATAACATTTTTATATGAGCAAAAAATACTTGGATAAATGGATTTGAATCACTACTTGAATTTTAAAATTATATTTTAAATATATTTAAAATATTTTATTTTAATATTTAATTTATTTAATTTAAATATTTAAATTTAATTAATTAATTTATTATTATATTATATTATGTTATAATAATATTATATTATATTTGTAATATATAATATAATAAATAATAAATTTATTATTATTAATTTAATTATTCTTTATATATATGAAACTTAGAATTATTATGCTTATATATGTTAGCCTTTCATACCTTCAAGGTTTTTCTTTTCTCTTCTGAGACAGTAAGTAATTAAAATCTAATTATACTTTATAACCTAATGCATCATTATTGAGAACTGTGTTTGGTACATATTTTAGTCTCTATCCCCATTTCCACTTGCCCCAGCATTTAACAAAGTCCTGAACACACATTAAGTTCAGTAAATGCATTAAGTGAGCTTTGAGTGATGGATTTCATTGTCTGCTTTATTTAACCTTAGCAATATATATCTCTTTTGACCAAAGCCCATCTTTTCACCTATTGAATCTCTTGGGTGGCCTTTATTTCTCCCAATGTAGATGTTAAGTGCATATGCTGTGTTTGGCCATGTGCTAAGAGCTGATAATACAGCACAGTAACTTCTCTCATGAAGCTTTTCTTCTAGCAGGGAAGATGAGAACAATTAAATAAGAAATAAAAATTAAGTGCATGACAAGGGAGATACAAAGAACTATGGGAAAACATTTCCTCACCTACCATTGATTCATCAACTCACTGTTATTAGGACCTTGTCCCTTTAATTTTATGAAATCAGCAAAGTCACATAATTTCTTCTAAATAATAAGTTCAGTGAAGAATTTTCAACACTTAGAACATTTCTCTGATGCTATTAACTTGTGAGCACCTATAAAAGTTGATTTATATCAATTACATAAATTTAGAAACTAACACAACATTGTGTTTGAAGATTTTCTTTGAGAGATTTACATAGATATAAATTTATAAAGATATAGATAACATGTTTTATATATTTATCTAATTATATACACAGATATATATACACATATATGTATACAAATATTACCTATCTATATAACTTATCTATATATCTATCATCTATGGTTCTATCATTTATCTTATCACAGAGCCAAACACATTGTAGACATTTAACATCTACTCTGGAAGAAAGAAAGGAAGGATAAGCAGATCACTCAAGAATTTTGATTACAAAGGGAAGAAAGCAGTTAAAAAGACAAGATAAAAGAAAGATTTCATTTTACTTTTCTTGTAAGACTAGAGAAACTTTAAATGTGTATAGGATGAGGGGAAGGAGCCATTGAAATTGGAGGGATTGAAAATATAGGGAGAAGAGGGAGTATGATCCTGGAGAATACAGGAAGAAGATAGAATTGAAATCATAGGTGGACAGATGTCTTTGATCACTTTTTTCTGTGTACACACTCCATTCCAGTCATTTTTGTTTTCTCCTTGGCCTTTCAAGTCATTAAACAAATGGAATAGAGAATCTATATTATCTTTTTAAACTTTGTATATTATGACTCTCAGCCAGCTTCTCTGGTGATAATATTTGTTAGTAGGAAACTTGTTAGATGGTTTCAACTATGAGTACTAGAAATTGTGTCTGAAACTAATAGAGAATGTTGTATGATTACCCCCACTTGCTTTATCATTTGCACTCTAGGTTTCTTTTTCTCAACCATTTGAGAATAAATTACATGCATTATGTATCTTTATTCTGAAATATTTTAATGAGGGTTTCTTAAGAATAAAGATATTCCTTAATGCAGTCCCTATCAAAATACTAACATTTTTCACAGTAGTAGAACAAACAATCCTAAAATTTGTATGGAACTACAAAAGGAAAAAAAAACCAAATAGCCAAAGCAATCTTGTAAAAGAAAAAAACTGGAGGTATCACAATTCTAAACTTGATATTATACTACAAAACTATAGTTATCAAAACAGTATCATAGTGGCATAAAAACAAGCACATAGGTCACTTGAACAGATGACCCAGAAATAAATCCACAAGTATATGGTCAAGCAATTTTTGACAAAGCAGAAATAATATCCAAGGGGAAAAGGCAGTCTCTCTTCTGTTGAGAAAACTGGACATGCTAAAGAATGAAACTGGACCACTTTCTTACACCATACACAAAAACAAACAAAATAGATGAAGGACCTAAATGTGAGACCTGAAATCACAAAACACCTAGAAGAGAGCACAGGCAGTAATTTCTGTGACACTGGCCATAGCAACTTCTTTCCAGATTTATCTCTTGAGACAAGGGAAAGAAATGCAAAAATAAACTCTTGGGACTACATCAAAATAAAAATTTTCTACACAGTGAAGGAAACATTCAAAACAACTAAAAGACAACTTACTGAATGGGAGAAGATATTTGCAAATAACATACACTAAAGGGTTAGTATCCAAAATACTTAAAGAACTGATAACAACTCAACACCAAAAAATAATCCAATTAAAAAATGGACAGAAGATATGAATAGACATTTCTCCAAAGAAGACATCCGGATGGCCAATAGACACATGAAGAAATATTCAACATCACTGACAATCAAGGAAATGCAAGTCAAACTACAATTAAATATCACCTCATACCTACCAGAATAGCTAAAATAAAAAACACAAGAAGCAATAAGTATTGTCATGGATGTGGAGAAAAAAGAAGTCTCATGAGCTGTTGCTGGGAATACAAACTGGTGCAGCAACTGTGGAAAACAGTATGGAAGTTCCTCAAAAACTTAAAGGTATAACTACCTTACAATCCAGCTATCACACCACTGGATATTTATCCAAAGATTACAGAAACACTAACTTGAAGAGATATATGCACCCCTATGTTTACTCCAGCATTATTATTTTTTTCTTTTTTTATGAACTTTATTGTCAAATTGGTTTCCATACAACACCCAGGGCTCATCCCAACAGGTGCCCTCCCCAATGCCCATCACCCACTTCCCTTCCCCCTCACCCTCCATCAAACTGCAGCATTATTTATAGTAGCCAAACTATGGAAGGAGCCCAAGTGTCCATCGATAGATGAATGGAATGAATGGATAAAGAAGATAGATAGATATAGATATAGATATAGATATAGATATAGATAGATATGTGTGTGTGTTTGTGTGTACACTTAAATAAATCTAGAGAAACATGACAAATAAACACAATACCTGATAGTGGACTGTATAGGGTACTGAAGGAGAGAGAGATGCTCTAAAGGACATTTTGGGTCAACGTGCAAAATTGACTATGTATGATATATTAGCTAAAAGTGCTAAATATATTTTAAACTTATTGAAGTTAGTAACTTTACTGTGGTCACAAAAGGGACTATCCTTATTTATGTGTGTGTACTTTTTAATTCCTATCACCTATTTCACTCAACCCCCTACTCACCTCCCCTCTGGTAACCATAAGTTTGTTATCTATAGTTAACAGTTTGTTTCTTGGTTTCTCTCTCTCTCTCTCTCTTTTCTCATTTGTTTTGTTTCTTAAATTCTACATATGAGTGAAATCATATGGTATTCGTCTTTCTCTGACTGACTTATTTTGCTTAGAATTATACTTTCCAGCTCTATCCATGTTGTTGCAAATGGCAAGATTTCATTCTTTTTAATGGCTGAATAGATTCCATTGTGTAAATTCCAGGACATCTCTTGTTAATTAGATATATTCTCCCTTTTTATCTCTTCTCTCCTCTAGGCTGGTTACTCTGGTTGTTGATTTGTTTAAGCAGACATATTTAATCCATTCTCTTGATACATGTTCTGCACCTCCTTCTTTACTTTCCTTTCTCTCTCTCTGGAATAATCAAGCCATATAGTTTCTCTGTCTGGGTAACTTTATCTTCCTTGCTTTTTCCCCACCTCCTTCTTTATTTTCCTTTCTCTCTCTTTGGATTAAGCCATTTAGTCTCTCTGCCTTGTCAATGTTTATTTTTTTCTTTTTCCCCGCCCCTGTCATTTTTCTCTTTGTATGTGGTCTTCCATCAGCACTGCCTCCACCCTGATCTTCACTTGTAGCTGGTGTTTCTGGTTTTTTGCTTTTGGATTTTTGTTTGTTTGGTTGGTTGGTTGTGTGTTTGTGTGTTTTTGTTTTCTGTTTGTTTTTCTGTTTGTTTTCTTTTCCAGGGCTATTTCAAGGAACAAATCAAATCACACCTGGTGGAGGGTACAAAACATCACTACGAGTAGGGAAATAGAATAAATAAAGTCACAACAACAGAGGTCCAAAAAACACCTCCTGAAGGGCCAGGCCCTGGAGACTCCATGACCCCCATTTAATATAGCAGTGCTAACATGTGCAGAGCACATAACAAGCTTTTAAACTCATCAGGGACAGAAAACTAGACAAAATGATGAAACGGAAGAGTTCTCCTCAAAAGAAATTCCAGGAAGAAGTGACAGTTAAAGAATTGATCAAAACAGATATTAGCAATATAGCTGAGCAAGAATGTAGAATAATAGTCATAAGGTTAATCGCTATGCTTGAAAAAAAGCATAGAAGACAGCAGAGAATCTATTGCTGTACAGATCAAGGAACTAAAAAATAGTCATGATGAATTAAAAAAGTGAGGTGCACAATAAAATGGAGGCAGCCATAGCACAGATTGAAGAGGCAGAAGGGAGAATAGGTGAATTAGAAAAAAATTATGGAAAAAGAGGAAGCTGAGAAATAGACAAAAAAAAATCCAGGATCACCAGGGGAGAATTAGAGAACTAAGTGATGCAATCAAACAGAACAATATCTGTATCATAGGAATTCCAGAAGAAGAAGAGAGAGAAAGGGGCTGAAGGTGTACTTGAACAAATTGTAGCTGAGAAGTTCCCCAATCTGGGGAAGGAAACAGACATTGATATCCACGAGGCACAGAGAACTCCCTTCAGACATAACTTAAATTGATGACATGACACATCTTTTATCCAGCAAGCCTGTCTTTCAGAATAGGAGTGATAAAATTTTTACCAAATAAACAAAAACTGGAGGAATTCATCACCACTAAACCAGCCCTACAGGAGATCCTAAGGGGGACTCTGTGAGAGAAATGTGGCAAGAACCACAAAGTACCAGAGACATGACTAAACCTATGAAACCTACAGATAACACAGTGACTGTAAACCCATATTTTTCAATAATAACACCAAATGAAAATGGGCTAAATGCTCCAATCAAAAGACATAGGGTATCAGAATGGATAAAAAAATAAGACCCATCTATTTGCTGTGTAAAAGAGACCCATTTTAGACTTGAGGACATCTTCAGAATGAAAGTGAGAGGATGGAGAACTATCTATCATGCTTTTGACTGGAAGTCAAAAGAAAGCTGGAGTAGCCATACTTATATCAGACAAACTAGACTTTAAATTAAAGGCTGTAACAAGGGGAGGGAGCCAAGATGGTGGAACAGCATACAAGTTTTTTGTGTGTCTCACATCCATGAAATACAGCCAGACCAACACTAAACCATCCTGCACACCTAGAAAACTGATCTGAGGATTAACACAACAATCTGCACAATCTGAACCACAGAATGCAGCAGGTACGCGGCACGGAGAGGTGAACTTGGGGAAAGAGAAGCTGCGGAGGGCAGGGAGGTGTGAAGAGAGAACAGAGACAGTGGGGAGAATACAGGAAAAGCAGCCCTCCCCAAAAGCAGCTGAGGGAAAGTGGAAAATTGGAAACAGGTGTAGGAACTGAACTAAAAAAGGGAGAATGGAGAAAGGAGAGGGTTTAAATTCCATTAAGACTGTAAACAGGGGGAGCACAGAGTCTGCAACTCTGCAGCTCGATATCTGGTGGTGCTCTGGTGGGAAGGGTGAATCCCCAGGAGCACAGTGGGGTCTGGGAGGTTCTTGGGCCACACAGGGAGAGGTGGTTCCACTGCTGGAAGCACATTTGGTAGAGGCTGTGAGGCAACCTGGGGCATTCACTTGTCCTGGAACAAGGTCACTAGGATGAAGCTTGGTGCCAGATGTGTATTGTGATTTTTCATAATTCCTGAAACGCTGCTGCTACACTGTCTCATGAACTTTTTCTGGGGTAGGCTGGCACCTGGCCACAATATCGGGCTTCGGCAGCAGCACAATCCCACAAACATTCCTGGGTGCAGGTGGCACTCGGCTATTGCTCAGTGAGACCCTCCACAGAGGGGCAGAATAGTCAAAGCAGCAGTCCCTCAGAAGTAAGGGGCCAGGGAAAACAGCTGCATCTGAGACAAAACTAGGAAGAGAGGTACTACCTGGGGCTTGGCCACGGACAGTGTAAAAGAGGGGAATGGAGGAAAGCTGAAGACAGAGGACAGATGTGCGATTGCTGATTGGGGAGAACAGAGTTCCGATACTAGAGACTGGGTAGCTGGGTGATCTCATTTTCACCACTCCCGTGCATGCACATACACACCCACAAGAGCCACAACAATCCACCCCAGTAGGCTAGCAGCACCATCTAGTAGAGAACAGAGCCGTTACACTACGCCCCACACAACTAAGCCAGCCTTGCTCTTCAAGAACTGAAGTCTCACCTCCTGCTTAGTTTATGGACAATAAAGCACTTCATAGTCACACTTCTAGGGGAAAACGAAGTAATTTCAGTGATGTTTCAGTCTGTAAGCAGGTCCATCTATTGAATTTTCTTTCTTTTTTTTCTTTTTTCATTTTTTCTCTTTTTTATTTCTTTACTTTTTCTTGAATACAGAAAGAGAAAATTCATTTTTATTTTCAATTTTTATTAAAAAAATTTTCATTATATTTTTTCTATATTGTTTACTTTTGTGTAAATTTGTTCAAATTCTATTTTACTTCCATCATTTTATTTTATTATACTTCAGTGTATTCACTTTTTCAAATTTTCAAACGATTTAGGTTTTTTATTTTTCTTTTTTCTCTCTTTTGTTTCTTTTCTTTTTCTTGAATACAGAAGGAGAAAAAATTCATTTTATTTTCAATTTTTATTAAAGATGTTTTTCTTTAAAAATTTTTACTGTATTATTTACTCTATGTAAATTTTTAAAATTCTATTTTACTTCCATCATTTTATTTTAGTCTACTACAGTGTATTCACTTTATCAAATTTTTAAACGGTTTCCTTTTTAAAATTTTCCTCTTTTTCATTTCTTTTCTTTTTCTTGAATACAAAAAGAGAAAAAAATCAGTTTTATTTTTAATTTTTACTAAAACTTTTTTCTTTAATTTTTTTCTACTATATTGTTTCCTTTTGTGTAATTTTCTCAAATTCTATTTTACTTCCAACATTTCATTTTAGTCTGCTTCACTGTATTCATTTTTTCAAATTTTAAAATGATTTCCATTTTTCCCCTTTTTTTCTCTAATCAATCAAGCCACTTTCAACACCCAGACCAAAACACACCCAGGATCTAGCATCAATTTATTCTATTTTGTGTGTGTGTATGTTTTTAACTTTTTTTAATTTTAATATTCTTTAATCTTAATTTTTTTCTACCTCATTAAATCCTTTTCTCCCTTCAAAATGAAGAAATGAAGGAATTCACCCCAAAAGAAAGAGCAGGAAGAAACGACAGCCAGAGATTTAACCAACACAGATAAAAGCAAGATGTCTGAACCAGAATTTAGAATAATGATAAGAATACTAGCTGGAGTCCAAAATAGATTAAAATCCATTTCTGCAGAGATAAAAGAGGTAAAAACTAGTCAGGATGAAATAAAAAATGCTATCACTGAGCTGCAATCACGGATGGATGCCATGGGAGCAAAGATGGATGAGGCAGAGCAGAGAATCAGTGATATAGAGGACACACTTATGGAGAATAATGAAGCAGAAAAGAAGAGGAAGAGTAAGGCAAAAGAGCACGATTTAAGAATTAGAGAAATCAGTGTCTCAATAAAAAGGAACAACAACAGAATGATAGGGGTTCCAGAAGATGGAGAGAGAGAAAAAGGGGTAGAAGAGTTATGTGAGCAAATAGTAGCAGGAAACTTTCCTCACCTGGGGAAAGACACAGACATCAAAATCCAGGAAGTGCAGAGGACTCCCATCAGAGTCAACAAAAACCAACCATCAACAAGGCATATCATAATCAAATTCACAAAATACTCAGGCAAGCAGAGAATCATGAAAACAGCAAGGGGAAAAAAGTCCTTAACCTACAAGGGAGGACAAATCAGGTTTGCAGTAGACCTATCCACAGAAACCTGGAAGGCCAGAAAGGAGTGGCAAGATGTATTTAGTGTGCTGAATCAGAAAAATATGCAGTCAAGAATTCTTTATCCAGCAAGGCTGTCATTAAAAATAGAAGGAGAGATAAAAAGTTTCCCAGACAAACAAAAATTAAAGAAGTTTGTGACCACTAAACCGGCCCTACAAGAAATTTTAAGGGGGGCTCTGAGGGGAGAAGAGGTGAAAATATAAAAAAATAAATAAATAAATGAAGACCCAAAGCAACAAAAATTAGAAAGGAACAGAGAATACCACCAGAAACTCCAACTCTACAAGCAACATGATGGCAATAAATTTCTATCTTTCAGTACTCACTCTAAACATCAACGGACACAATGCTCCAATCAAAAGACATAGGGTAACAGAATGGATATGAGAAGAAGATCCATCTACATGCTGTTTACAAGAGACCTAATGATACCTTCAGATTGAAAATAAGGGGATGGAGAACCATTTATCATGCTAAAGGTCAACAAAAGAAAGCCAGAGTAGTCATACTTATATCAGACAATCTAGACTTTAAAATAAAGACTGTATCAAGAAATGCAGAAGGGCATTATATCATAATCAAGTGGTCTATCCACCAAGAAGACCTAACAATTGTAAACATTTATGTGCCAAATGTGGAAGCACCCAGAGATATAAATCAATTAATCACAAACAAAGAAACTCATCAATAGTAATACCATAATAGTAGAAGACTTCAACACCCCACTCACAGCAATGGACAGATCATCTAATCAAAAAATCAACAAAGAAACAATGGCTTTGAATGACACACTGGACCAGATGGACTTAACAGATATATTCAGAACATGTCATCCCAAATCAGCAGAATATACATTCTTCTCCAGTGCACATGGAATGGTCCCCAGAATAGACCACATACTGGGACACAATTCAGCCCTAAGCAAGTACAAAAAGATCAAGATAATGCCATGCATATTTTCAGACCACAACGCTATGAAACTTGAAATCAACCACAAGAAAAAATTTGGAAATGTAACAAATACTTGGAGACTAAATAACATACTAAGAAAGAATGAATGGGCTAACCAAGAAGTTAAAGAGGAAATTAAAAAATATATGGAAGCCAATGAAAATGATAATACCACAACCCAAAACCTCTGGGACACAGCAAAGGCGGTCATAAGAGGAAAGTATATAGCAATCCAGGTCTTCCTAAAGAATGAAGAAAGATCTCAGATGCACAACCTAACCTTGCGCCTTAAAGAGCTGCAAAAGGACAGCAAATAAAACCCCAAAACAGCAGAAGACAGGAAATAATAAAGATTAGAGCAGAAATTAATGCTATTGAAACCCCCCCCCCCAAAAAAAAAAAAAAACAGAACAGATCAATGAAACCAGAAGCTGGTTCTTTGAAAGAATTAACAAAACTGATAAACCACTAGCCAGTTTGATCAAGAAGAAAAAGGAAAGGACCCAAATAAATGAAATCAAGAATTAAAGAGGAGAGATCACAACCAACACAGTAGAAATAAAAACAAAAATAAGAGAATATTATGAGCAATTATATGCCAATGAAATGGGCAATCTGGAAGAAATGGACAAATTCCTAGAAACATGTACACTACCAAAACTGAAATAAGAAAAAACAGATAATTAGAACAGACCCATAACCAGTAAGGAAATCAAATTAGTAATCAAAAGTCTCTCCAGAAAGAAGGGTCCAGGCCAGATGGCTTTCCAGGGGAATTCTACAAAACATTTAAGGATGAGTTAACACCTATTCTCTTGAAGCTGTTAAAGCAAAATAGAAATGGAAGGAAAACTTCCAATGTCTTTTGGGGAAGCCAGCATTACCTTGATTCCAAAACCAGACAGAGACCCCACTAAAAAGGAGAACTATAGACCAATTTCCCTGATGAACATGGATGCAAAAATCCTCAACAAGAGATTAGCCAACCAGATCCAACAATACATTAAAAAAATTATTCACCACGACCAAGTGGGCTTTATACCTGGGATGCAGGGCTTGTTCAATATCTGCAAAACAACGTGATTCATCACATCAATAAAAGAAAGGACAAGAACCATATGGTCCTCTCAATAGATGCAGAGAAAGCATTTGACAAAACACAGTATCCTTTTTTGATAAAAACCCTCAAGAAAGTAGGGGTAGAGGATCATACCTCAAGATCATAAAAGCCATATATGAATGACCCAACACTAATATCTTCCTCAATGAGGTAAAACTGAGAACTTTCTCCCTAAGATCAGGAACAAGACAGGGATGTCCACTCTCACCACTGTTATTCAACATAGTATTGGAAGTCTTAGCCTTTTCAATCAGACAACACAAAGAAATAAAAGGCATCTAAATCGGCCAGGAGGTCAAACTTTCACTCTTTGCAGATGACATGATACTCATATGGAAAACCCAAAAGATTCCACAAAAAACTGCTAGAATTGAATCACGAATTCAGCAAAGTTTCAGGATATAAAATCAATGCACAGAAATCAGTTGCATTCCTATACACCAACAGTGAAGCAACAGAAAGACAAATAAGGGAATCAATCCCATGTGCTGTTGCACCAAAAACCATAACATACCTAGGAATAAATGTAACCAAAGAGGTGAAAAATCTATACAATTAAAACTATAGAAAGCTTATGAAAGAAATTGAAAAATACACACAAAAAAAGGGGAAAATATTCCATGTTCCTGGATAGGAAGAACAAATATTGTTAAAATGGCGATACTACCCAATGCAATCTACATATTCAATGTAATCCCTATCAAAATAACACCAGCATTCTTCACGGAGCTAGAACAAATAATCCGAAAATTTGTATGGAACCAGAAAAGACCCCGGATAGCCAAAGCAATCTTGAAAAAAGAAAACCAAAGCAGGAGGCATCACAATCCCGGACTTCAAGCTGTCTTACAAAGCTGTAATCATCAAGACAGTATGGTGCTGGCACAAGAACAGACACTCAAATCAATGGAATAGAATAGAGAACCCAGAAATGGACCCGCAAACATATGGCCAACTAATCTTTGACAAAGCAGGAAAGAATATCCAATGGAATATAGTCTTTTCAGCAAGTGGTGCTGGGAAAACTGGATAGCTACATACAGAAGAATGAACCTGGACCACTTTCTTATACTATACACAAAAATAAACTCAAAATGGATGAAAGACCTAAAGGTAAGACAGGAAGCCATCAAAATCCTCGAGGAGAAAGCAGGAAAAAACCTCTTTGATCTTGTCTGCAGCAACTTCTTACTCAACATGTCTCCAGAGACAAGGGAAACAAAAGCAAAAATGAACTATTGTGACCTCATCAAAATAAAAAGCTTCTGCACAGCGAAGGAGACAATCAGCAAAACTAAAAGGCAACTGATGGAATGGGGGAAGATATTTGCAAACGACATATCAGTTAAAGGGTTAGTATCCCAAATCTATAGACAGCTTATCAAACTAACACCCAAAAAACAAATAATCCACTGAAGAAATGGGCAAAAGAATGAATAGATGCTTCTCCAAAGAAGACATCCAGATGGCCAAATGACACATGAAAAAATGCTCAACCTCACTCATCATCAGGGAAATACAAATCAAAACCACAATGAGATACCACCTTACACCTGTCAGAATGGCTAACATTAACAACTCAGGCAACAGATGTTGGCAAGGATGCAGAGAAAGAGGACCTCTTTTGCACTGCTTGTGGGAATGCAAACTGGTGCAGCTACTCTGGAAAACAGTACGGAAGTTCCTCAAAAAATTAAAACTAGAACTACCCTACAACCCAGCAATTGTACTACTAGGTATTTATCCAAGGGTTACAGGTATGCTGTTTCGAAGGGACACAGGCACCCCAGTGTTTATAGCACCATTATCGACAATAGCCAAAGTATGGAAAGAGCCCAAATGTCCATCTACAGATGAATGGGTAAAGAAGATGTAGTTTTATACATATATATATATATATATATATATATATATATATATATATATACACACACACACACACTCACACACACACATACACAATGGAGTATTACTTAGCAATCAGAAAGAATTAAATCTTGCCATTTGCAATTACATAGATGGAACTAGAGGGTATTAGGCTAAGCAAAATTAGTCAAAGAAAGACAAATATCATATGACTTCACTCATCTGAGAACTTTAAGACACAGAACAGATGAACACAAGGGAAGGGAAGAAAAAAATAATATAAAAACAGGAAGGGGGACAAAACAAGAGACTCCTAAATATGAAGAACAAACAGAGGGTTACTGGAGGGGTTGTGAGAGAGGGTATGGGCTAAATGGGTAAGGGGCATTAAGGAATCTACTCCTGAAATCATTGTTGCAGTATATGCTAACTTGAATGTAAATTTTAAAAAAAGAAAATAAAAGAAAAAGAGAAGAGGTTGGCTAAGTTAAGAGATAGAATGCTTCAGAGAAGGAACAGCATGAACAAAGAAGCAGAAAAACCAGAATAATTTCCATGAAGCTGGCAAAAATTGTAGTTAAGGGGGAGTGGCAGTAAAGTTGTCCAGAGAAGTAAGCAGAGAACCAGCCAGAAATGAAGGATTTGTATACTCTTGAAATGCCCAGGAAATGGCCTTCTACTTTTTCCTAGGGCAATGGGAAATCATTGCCAGATTTTTATTAGAGAGATTGATGATTGATTGTATTTGATTTTGAAAAAAATTATTCTGGCTGCATTGTAGGTTACAGAAGAAGCAAGAGGAAAGGTATTGAGGAGGCTGTGAAAATTATCCATGAATTAGTGGTTTGTATTTTGGAGCAGGGGAGCTTTGGGGGCATAGCAAGAAGTGTACAACTTGGGAAAGCAATAAAGATAGTACTAGGGGGAATGGTAGGATGTGACATTGAGGCAAAAGAGGGATATGAATGCTGTACTCAGTTCTGCAGGTCCTTGCACAAGAGTCCTTGCACAAGAGTGACAGCCTAGGAGATGAGTGGATGTTGAAGACTAATATGAGCCCAGCTCACCTGATTATGTGCTTGACATGGCCTGTGTCTGCCAGGAGGAAGGAGGAGCTTTCCTAAATCACACAGGGTGCCATATGGACTATCAGTTGCCCTGAGTAATAATCAACCATAATGTCACAGTTTCCGGTTTGGATAATTAGATTATGTGTGGCACCATTTGCTGATACTGGGAACAGAGGTGGCAGTGCAGAGGAAATAGTGAATGCAAAAATCCATATTTTAAAAACGTTAAGAAGTAATAATAAGCTCATTTTGTAAAAGCAGAAATTGAGTCTGAGGGTAAATGTTTTCCCCGAAGATATATAGTTAGTAAATGGTGAAGTTGGGATTCAGATCTTTATACTATATTTTTTTCATTCCCCCAAATTTTCCAAAAAATAGGAAAGACAAAAATAACATTAACATATTCTGGGGACTATTCTATTATGAAAATAGATGTGATTTCATTTGAAAAATGTACCTGAATAATTATGAAATGATTTATATATTTAAAATTTTAATAATTATGAAACTATTAATTTTAATAAACATCTGCCTCTAAGCTTTCTTTTTAGTGTTGCTCTCTTCATACTTGCTGTTCCATTAATTTCCTTTCTCTTCTCTAAACCCTTTTCTTTTCTCTGTCTTTCAAGCTTCAACTGCAGCTTCACTTCCTCCAGGAAATGATTCTGAATATCCTGCTTGATATGAATGTTTCTCTCATGAGTTCCCTGGCATCTGGTGTATACCTCTTTTATATAAATCATTACAATTGCCCTAATAGTAAATTATTGCAACTGTCCTTTTATTTTTATATTCCTAGCACCTGGAAAATAACTACTATTAAGTGAATAATACTTGGTAGACTATTGTGTGAGTGAATTGCTAGTCAAGGCCCACCTCTTCTAATAAGCTTTAATTGGTTTATTCAGTCAGGTCTCTAGTCCTGTGACTGCCAGACATGGCTGAACATAAAAATAAACTGGGGATTAAAAAAAATACAGATTGCTATGCTTTACTCCAGACCTACTGAATCTTAGGACCAAGTTGTCTGGCTTTTTAAAATGTTCCCAAATGGCCATACAGTCAGTCCAGCTGTGACATTTAGGAGCCACTCTGCTAGGCCGCCACACAGTCTGATACAACTCTTCTACCAATGTGTGCTTATAGTTAGTATATTTATTCTGTATTTATGCAACATTTGTTACAATTTTAAGATAATTATCCGTATCTAAACTTTTTGATATAATTCCAGATACTCAGCAGGGTGTTTATTACATGTTTCTCCATAGTCACTGGATAGTATTTTTCTATCTGACCTCTTGAGTTTATTAATTTACTTGGAGTTCTTTAATTGTAAATAAACTACATGCTACACTTTGGATATTAAATTAAATCTATAGAAGCATACATGTGAAGTGGGTATTTTTCTACTTGTTGATACAATAAATATTTTTATATGATCATATTTCTACTCTAAAAATATGAAAAACATCCTTATCTTGCCATATGTTATGCACTGTATAAATCTGGCCAACACAGAACCCATCTGTCCTGAGGCCAATAGAACTGTTTCACTTCAGCTTTGCTTGTATTAACAGCATAGCTAATATCAATATGGCTTTATTTACTCTTGTTCTTTTTTAAATTTTTTTTAACGTTTTTTTTTATTTTTGAGACAGAGAGAGACAGAGCATGAACAGGGGAGGGTCAGAGAGAGGGAGACACAGAATCTGAAACAGGTTCCAGGCTCTGAGCTGTCAGCACAGAGCCTGACGCGGGGCTCGAACTCACGACCGCGAGATCATGACCTGAGCCGAAGTCGGCCGCTTAACCGACTGAGCCACCCAGGCGCCCATATTTACTCTTGTTCTAAAAACGTTGACCAGAATTCATATAGATTCCTTATAAGTCATCTACACTTTCTTCTGCACCATTGAAAAAGATAAAACTTTTGGAAAAGAAGTTTTTCAGACTACAATCATTCTAACATTGAGTGCCCAGGCCCTATTTAAGTCGACATTATATATTTTTCTAAAATTCTATTTGCCAGACGACCATTTTTTCTTCATCAAGTATAGTTGAATTAAATGGGAAACTTGGCTTAACCTCATAAACTTTAGTGTCTTGACATTTTGCCATTGAAGTATGTTGTCATTTATAGGGTATGTTTTGTGCTTTTGTTCCTACTTCCACCATTAGTAATCTGGAAAACCTGGCATTTCTTGATGCAATCAGTGAGTATGTCAATAATGTAATCATGGTTTTCTGATTCCTCAACATTTCTGCAGTGAATGTGACATCATTCCAGATGATCTTACTAAGTCCTTTATACTCTCACAGTACTTTCAGATATAAGATTTTTCACTTGTTCTTCCTTCTACAAATATGTTGTTTTCTAGGGCTGAGATCAGTGAAGCTGTTCATGTTACTTCTACATACCAAGATTTTGCTATGCCTTCCTTGTGGAAGAGCATCTCTCAAGTGTGACATTTTCCAAATAACCTTACAAGAACTCTATAAAATGTAAGCACATTTCTGCAACAAATTACTCCCTTCTTACCCATTTTTTCTAGATGGCATTTCCTGCATGGAATGAGTCACTGAAACTGCCTCTGCTGCACTGGCTATTCACTTCATGATCCTGTCACTAATTGCCTATATCACAACATTGGTGTCCCTGCTTCCATTCTTCTGAATTCTACTCTATCTTCTGTATAGCTGCCATGATAATTTTTTTTCCAACATTATGCTTAGGTCATCTTCTTGATTATTATAGAAATGTCTTCTTTCATATTAAATCAAATCTGAGTTTCTCAGTCTGCACTTCTGAGCCCTCTATCAAGAGGTCACCTCAAGACCATTCTACTTCATTGTTTATCGTTGCTCATGAGCTCTTGGTTCCTAGCCAATCATTTTTCTTTAAATTTCTGAACTTGTTTCCACTTTCAATAGTCTCAGTCATGTTTAATGCATTCCATTTTAATCATCTCCTTGTTCTGTGCTCTCTCAGTATTTAGCAGTAGCAAGGGAAAGTTGAATTTCTGAAAATATTTTTGGGGTTCTAAAATTCGCAAGGCAAATCACATTTTTAATTCACTAGAGGGAGCTCAAAGTTTAAAATAGTTTTCCTAGATAGATATCGTATGATTTCACTCATATGTAGAATTTGAGAAACTTAACAGATTAACATAGGGGAAGAGAAGGAAAAATAAGATAAAAGCAGAGAAGGAGGCTAACCATAAGAGACTCAAATACAGAGAACAAACTGAGAGTTTATGGGAGTGGGTTAAATGGGATATGGACATTGAGGAGGGCATTTTTCAGGTTGAGCACTGGGTGTCATATGTAAGAGATGAATTACTGGTTTCTACTCCTGAAGCCAAGACTACAGTGTATGTTAACTAACTGGAGAACAAAAAAATAAAAAATTAATTAAAAAATTTCCTAGAAATGATATCATTTGATATTAAAGGGGCCCATTAAAGATGAAAAAAAAATTTCTGTTAATGTGAAGCTTTGGATTTGAATTTTCCTATAAATAAAGAGTATGGAATGATAGAAAGTTAGTTTTAGGAGATAATTTAGTTTTAAGTACTAATTTTAAATAAATGAGATTCTATGATTATAGTTTACATTATATACTTATGCATTGCCTTGAAGTTGATTTCTTAATATTTGATATCTGTTTCCCTACTTGCTTCTCCTATATTTTCTTTCAGATTTGATAGCACTATCATCCATTCAGTGGTCTAAGCCAGAAACTTAAAAGTCATCATTATCTATCCTCTTGCTCAACCTAATACTAGTATCTCTCCCACTAGACTATAAGCTTCTTGAAAGTAGGGATAGTGCTTGTTTACCATCTATTTCTTCTACCTAGTACTGTACTTAAAATATAGGGGGTAGTCAATAAATACTTGAACTAATGAATTAGAATGACCCTTCTCTTTTCCCTAAATGTAAACCATTATCAAGTCCTTTTCATTTTACCCTCTAGATAGATACTGAATCTGTTCTCTCTTCTTACTCTTGTTCTATTCAGACCCTTATCAGCTTATCTAGACTCTTAAAATAACCTCAGCAGCCCATCTTGTCTCCACCTTCCTCTCCCACTTTTATCATTTCCCCAAATCTTGAATTAAAATATGTCAATGCCTCTACTTGGTAAATCCCATCAATGACTTTACATCACCCACAGGATGATCTTTAAGCCTGTTAGCATTAGGACAAGGCCCTCTGTGGCCAGGCCTCCTTCTAACTCTCTAACTTCAATTCATGTCACTCTCTCTTATTTTCAAATAATACCAAACTGATTTTAATTCCTCATATACACCATGATTTATATTTTTACAGCAGACAAACTCTTAGCTTAGACTGGAGAAGGAATCAGAGAAAAATTTCTGGAGAGGAAGACACATTGGAGAGGTCTTCAAAAATAAGTAAGAGTTAGTGGGAGAGAAAACAAAACCTTAGAGGTAAAGTGTCTCTTTTTGTTAGTTATAATTTTTTAAATCTAGCAAACTTTATTGCCTGAAGTTTAAGCCAGATGCTTCATGAAGTCTCTTTTTAATTAGGTCATTGTGGCTGGCTACATGAACCTTCATTCATGTACTCCTCCAACAATTATTCATTAAGTTCCTTTTACGCACCAAGCACTGTGTTACAAACTACAGATATAGAAGTAAGCAAATGAGTCATCCACCCTGATCTCATGGTATAGAGACAGAGTTATAACTCAGTTACCCCTCAAAGTCTAAGATCTAATAGACCCTAAAAGATAAAACCAAAAATTCGAAAGATGTATCTTTAGCCTCTTACCTACATGAATGCTACTTAAATAATGAATGGATAACAATTCACCTCCTTGCTAGATGTGGTAAGAATAACTGATACTTTTAACTCTTTGCCAATGATATCATCATATGAATAAATTGTAAATGATCAGTTTATTTAGTAGTTATAATAATAATAATAATAATAATAATAATAATAATGGCTTGGAGTCAATCTAAGAAAAAGCCTTTAAAATTTATGTCAATATCATCACAGGAATTCTTTAGATGGGATTGAAATTTACTATGCCCTTACAACAATAAAACAGCACTGTAAGAGCCTTAACACATCCTTAACAACCTCTCTTACCATCTAATGAGCTCTGTTGGGTACATGTGTTCAAAATGATATTGTTCAATGCTAAAAGTTTCTTTAAGGTAGATTGAGAACCAAAAACTAGCCCTGAAAATTCCTGGTTTTGATTTATCAAGGAACTTTTGGATAACTTTAGATGTCACCCATGTAAGCAAAACAGAGAAAGCTCTTCTATGCAGATAAAGTCATTCCATATGGATTTTAAATTTACTATCTGATTGACCAAGAACATATGCAAACAATGTATTTGCTGTTCTTCCAGAAGTATTTTGTCTAAGATTTGATATTATTAATATGCCATATTGTTTCAGTTCCTAAGTGCAATTTCCCAAAATACTTACTAATATCTTTCAGTATTTCAGTTCCTGTGCAATGCTTGCTGCATTGCAATTTTAGTGAAATATTTTTATGCTTTTAATTTATTCATCTGGAAAATACATGAAGTCTTTAACACTTTTTGTCCTTTTTATGCATGGGGAAATTAAGTTTATGTAGAAACATCACTATATAACAACAAATAAAAAGTATGGGTGATCTATATTTTGTTAGGGTAAAACTAGCAGTAAGAGGGGGATGTAAACATGAGAGGAGAAAGGTGAAATAGAACATATACATGTTCTCAGATAGGTATCAAGCATATAAAAAGTGACAGATTGTTTACTGAATAACAGGAAAGAAAAGAATTTCAGAAACTGGAGAATCAAATCCAGAGCCAGGTATGTAACCATGGTTACTAAGGTCACTAAATGTTACTTTAACCAAGAAAAAGGAAGGCACCAGGAATCTAGTCACAACTAGGGCTTATATGTTATTTTAAAAATAGTATGTGTATTCGTATTCATATTCATATTCATATGTATTTTATATTTATATTTATATTTATATATTGAACCTGGTTAGAAAGTAATAGAATGATGGCTTAGATAATGAGAGACAATTAAAATTATAGGAAAGTCAATATTCTATCATTAACACCACTACTACTACCATAACCACCACTTCAACCCTTTTTTGGAAATATACACATTGAAATGCCTAGATTTTAATGTAGGTATTCAATTAACTTATTTTACATGTCAGAAGCACTCATCAGGCCTAGGTACCTACCTCTGTAATAAAGCTGTCTCAATATTTTCTTTGAACTCAGAATTCTTTAAAGTGCTATTTTTCTTGTTGTTTTTATTTTCAGTTTTTTAATGTTTATTTATTTTTGAGAGAGAAACAGAGTGCAAGCAGGGGAGGAGCAGAGAGAGAGGGAGACACAGAATCTGAAGCAGGCTCCAGGCTCTGATCTGTCAGCACAGAGCCCAATGCAGGACTTGAACTCACGAACTGTGAGATCATGACCTGAGCCAAAGTGGGACACTCAATTGACTGAGCCACCTAGGCCCCCCTTTCTTGTTTTCTCTTTGTTTGTTTTGCTTTGTTTGTTTGTTTGTTTTTATAATTAGTTAGGATGAAGTAAAATCTACTTGATCCAGAAAGGTTTCAACATACTTAGATTGATATAGAAGGAAGAATGGATGAGTTTGAGAGAGATTTTAAAACTTAGTTTGTTGGTAAAGCACATGATATTTGTAATTGGGTTTAGCTGATTTTCCAAAGAAATTTAGTAATGATCACATTTTGTCTATTATAAATCTGTCATTGATATCAAAGAATTATTGTATTTATAGATGATTTGAACCTTGTAGAGTGTTGATCAGCTTCATATATTCATGCTAAAGAAATAATGTGAGGAAAACTAGAAGAAAGAGCCAGAAGAATGGTTCTGGAGAGAATCTGTATGTACTGGGTTAAGTGGATCAAATGTGCTATCCAGTAAGGTTTTTTTTAGGTGAAGGGAAGCAAGCCAGTGACATAGACTTAGAAAAGCAAAATATTACATCTAAGAAGAACCACCAAGGCAATGAGGATGAATATACACAGATAAGAGACTCCTAGTTCTGCCAAGGTTGAGCTACCACAAGAGTCTAAGGTAGATAACTGGAAGAAATAGAGATTCTTACAGGCCCAGGTGAAGGTCTAGCCAAGAGTAGAAAATGAATCTTAAAACTGAGTATAGGAAAATGAAAGTTAAGAGACAGGAGTCAGGGAGAGGCTACTTAACACAGGAAATAACGCATGCTATTCCAATGGAAATAGAAGCAAAGAAATAGATTCAAGTGACATGATTACTATTGGATACCTAACCAACAGAGATGGAGGAGCAAATAACACAGAAGTATTAAGCCTTGTGATTCTGGTTATGGTTTAGGACCAATTTAACAAGGAAGATGGATTAAGGGTAGATCTATTACAGTGTTAAAAGTTCCAAACCCAGGTTTGTGTATTTTATTTGCAGGAAGATTTTCATTTCAGGCAATGAGGAACCAATGAAAGACGCTGAGCATGAGAATAATGTGTGCAGTGCATTGTTTTGGAAGATTCATCAAGACAAATTGTAGAAGGAAGTGCAAACAGGTAAAAAGGTGATTTATAAGGCTATTGCAATACTCTATATTGCATATATTATATATCACACTTATATAATACTATAAATAGTGTATATAAAAACTTCACAAATTAGTTATCCCTAATTTCCTTTCTCCCTTCTTTCATTTTTGCTGTATCTTCTTCCAGAAAAAATTAAAAATGCATGTATCCTGTTATCTAACTTCCATATTATTCATTTCTCCCCAAATTTTGCCCTGTTTGACATTTAACACAACACATTAGGAAGACAAACTAATACTGTCGTTGAAAAAATAAATTAATTTGCATGTATTTGTTTGACTATTTTCAGAATATCCTTTTATTTGAGCTAATTACAATTTTGAAGGATTATTCATCATGTACCTGAGTTTGAAGGTTAAGATTTTTAGGCTGTGATTGGGAACTTGGACAGGATTAGGATCTAAGTTTTAAAATTAAGGTTTGGATTTTTCTCATGGAACTTAATGTCTGCACGTAAATTAGTGAAAGTCTTGTATAGGGAAATGGCAATGAAAAAGGAGAACAAGTTGTATATTGGAAAGGAAGCCTTGACTACACTTGTGGACAAAGTGGATTTTAGAAAATACAGGAAAGTAATGATTACTTTTGAACCTGGAGGATTGGAAAAATGGTGTCTATGTAAAAAAAAAAAAAAGAAAGAAAGAAAAGGGGGGAATGAGGGAAGATAGCTTTGCATAGAAGTATTAGTGTTTCTAATAAATAGAATTTGGTTTGGCAGTGGACAGAGTGGCAATATCCAAGCAACAGACCTTGAGCTTAAGGAGGAGATAATGGTGGCCATGTAGATTGGAGAATCATTATACAGAAATCGCAAATTTTCTAAGATTAGAGAGAATTAAAAGACAGCATATCTTGAAGGAAATGTTCCTTACCATTTCCAAATCTGTAGCAAAAATTTCCCCAGGTGTTTGAATTTTTACACTGAGTCATACTGATAATGGTGGCATTTGTATAATAGTTTTTCATGTGAAAGCTGACACTAAGATAAGCAGTTGCATACACCATGCATCATAGCCATTCTAATGACACATATCTGTCCAGAAAACCCAGGATTTGGAAACAATAATGAAATTGTTCAGTGTGTGTCATATGCTTCTGTGGCTGCTTTTTTTTTTTTTTTCAAATGAGGTCACTATGAGTGCAATTAGATTAGCTCACTCCAATATACTTATCTCACTATAACACAAAATATAGATTCAGGAAGATCAACTACTATTATTCATTAAATATCAAATCCAGTTGTGTAATTTTTGTAGGTATGCTTCAAAATAATGGGAAAACAATATGAAAAATTATTTTTTAATGTACACATAAATGTCAGATAACAAAATCATCCTTGATTCACTATCACACAATTTACAAATTACTGTTTGATATATTTGTTTGTATTTCATTATAACTTAACATAAATAGTAAGATACCTATTTTTTCAAAAATATAAATCTATTGAAATCTATTACTGTATAAATAGTTTATCCTTTAAAGCACATTTTAGTGATATTATTTATCATATTTAACTAATTTAGGATATGAGCACTTTAATGTAAGCATATTTTTATTTTTTTATTTTTTTAATGTTTTTATTTATTTTTGAGACAGAGAGAGACAGAGCATGAGCAGAAGAGGGGCAGAGAGAGGGGGGAGACACAGATTCTGAAGCAGGCTCCAGGCTCTGAGCTGTCAGCACAGAGCCCGATGTGGGGCTCGAACTCACAGAGTGCGAGATCATGACCTGAGCTGAAGTTGGACGCTTAACCAACTGAGCCACCCAGGCGCCCCAATTTAAGCATATTTTTAAACAGAATTTTGGCTTTTAAGAGAAAAATTAGGAAGTTTTCTGATAAGGCTTATTTTTTTACGTATCTCAATTAAATGTACTAAAGAGCATTTGTCCATTTTAAAAAGTGAATCGCTACATAGCTACAGTTAAGTGTAACTTAAAATGATCACATTATCAATATGTATAGTTTAGAAATTAGACTCAATAATAGGGATAAGGTTTTACTCTGTTAATATTTAAGGAAAACAGATAATGTATTATTAAGAGTGATCCTAATCCAAATTTCAAGAGTACTATATAATTTCTTGGTGCTCTGTCTTGTACCAGAGAAGTCTTTCTGTCTAACCTTGATTTAATTGTGCATTAAAGTAATCTCATTTGTGCATAAGCAGTAACCTCATTTGGGTCATAAATGTGAATCAATAGAGTAGAAAATACCACATTTGACCTTGCCATAATGGCAAAACCTTTGATATTTAATATTGTATTGCTTACTGAATGTGTTAATTTCATTTGGAGATAACATAACCATCTACATCTTTAAAAACACAAATGAGTAATGAATTATTCCTCAAACCAGCATTTGAATCATCTTTGAGATTTTAGTGACTTTAAGATTGAATTACATAGAGGTGATGTGAGTAAATTACACTGACATAGAGTACATTTATGGTGCAGATTTAACTACATTCTGTTACAAATTGTGCCTGGAGAGTTTTATAGTTTTGTTTTCAAGGAGGAAGGAATTGCATCAGGAATACCAAGCACTATGAGCTTGAGGAATCTCAAATGAATAGATAGAATGACTCTATTCTCTGCCACCTAGCAATGATCAGAGAATCAAGTAAAGAATCTATTAAGAACTAAGAATTACAGTTAATGGAATTTAACATGAACCAACAATAAGAAGGAGTTCCTCGAATTGTTAATGTCCCTTCAGTTACACACAAAATATTTTTTTTAACAAAGAATATGTTTAAAAAAAGAGAGATGACTAACAATTGTCTTGAACTGTGATGTGACCCAACCCACATCTATATTGCATTTAGTCCTCAGAGCTAGGTTCAGAGCAAGACTGATGAGCTTGAATATTTCTATTGGAAGGCAAATAGGAAAGCAATGCATCAAGAAATGACTTCAAGTAGCAGCTAAGGAAGGAGAAAAGTGTTGGAACCAATAGAAAAGCTACCAGGAAGCAGCTATGTTTAATTCAATGTTATCCCTGCCTTGAAAACAAAGGCAGCCTTTTGGAAGTCAGCAACTGAAAATCTTTAAGCGAAGCTGAATGAATTCATTTCAAGAAAGTTATATATCAGATTTTGCATTAAGCAGAGAATTCAGCTTTATGACATATAAATCACATGTAATCCAAGGTTTCTATAATTATTTGGAAATTACACACACACACACACACACACACACACACACACACACAATGACCAGGTATATATTAAATTCTGTTTTTTGTTTTTTTAAAAAGCAGGCTCCATGCCAACATGGGCCTTGAACTTACAACCCTGAGATCAAGGGTAACACAGCTCTATGGACTGAGCCAGGCAGGCATCCCTTAAGTTCTGTTTTAAAATGTAAAATCAACTATAAGCCCTATTTCATCTAATTTAATAGCTGCACTTTTCTAGTACACCCATTATATCTTAGGAATTTGGCCTGAGTCATTATGATCCTCCCAATAGTCTTATAAAATATGAATTATTCCATTTTACATATGAGAGCCTCACAGATACTAACCAAGGTCTCATAGCTATTATATAACAAACGTGGGACATGATAAAGTCCATCAGTTTCACCAGAAAGACTGTTTCCTTTCCACCTCTTTTGTTTCCCTCACAGTGTATATATTAGAGTAATAAAATAGTTTAATATATTTTCCTTTAAATTTTTTTTGGCATTAGAGAGTTATTTCCTGCTTAAGTACAACATACTTAATTTTATGGTACATAGAATTAACAATTACAAACTCAAAGAACTTCAGGGTTTTATATGACATGCAAATTGTAACCTATAGATCCACCTAACACTGTCATATGCATTGAATGAGGATTCAAAAAAAATTTCCTGAGTTGAGGAGCTTTGGCTATGATTTAGAGCACTACTTATGACCATATCAAAATGATTCTTCCACTTTTAATGATAATTTTTTTGATCAGATGCCAAATTTCATACTGATTTCCATGCTCTACTGTTCTGCCAGAGGGAAGCATTGTGAATTTGGTTTCATAATTATGGGAAATATGTATGTCTAGTGAGCAAGAATCTGTGAAGCTTCAAAACAGCTTTCTTGCCTCCATTGTCAGCTTAAGAAAAATAGGATTTTATTTCCAGAAAACATCACCAACTTCATTACATTAAGGTATATTCAGTGAGCAGTGCTAGCTCTCACTCAGTGTGAGAAATCACCTTACAATTTCCCCCTACTCTATCCTTTTGAAAGAATAGAAGTAAAATGAGAAAATATTGCTTTACTTTTCTCTGCACTATGTCATGATGGCAGGGGTTGTAAAAAGAAGCATTAGAAAGTGTTAGTCTTAAAATAGGGTCCCATTTTTCCCTAGTCATGAACTTACTCAGAATTCATATTTGCAACCAATAACCTCTTATGGTTTCCTGGACTACATGTGCTCTTGGGACACTTAGAAGCCCTTTCTTAGTGTGTGACATATAAAAATTGTATGCCATAGTTGTTCCTTACTATGAACTCAGACAATAATTGCATATTTATTAGCCTATTTTGAAAGTGTATTGCAAAGTGGAAAATTAAATTGACTCTAAGAATTTACTTTAATGTAAACCTAAGACACACACTCTTTTACAGATATAAATATCATACCAATTACCTTTAATCAGAATAAGAATTTTCAAATAATAGATGGCTATTATGGAACAAACCAATATTTCTTGAAAGATGTCTCTCAAAATAATATGAGACTGCTGAATATTTTCTCACAATGATACCTATTTCTGAATGAGTGTATATCTATCTATATGTAGAGATAAATAATCTATAACTGGATAGTTACAAGTAGAGATGTACTGATAGATACACATATATACATATATACAATGTTCTGAGAGAGAAACATGGATATATGGAAACAGTCTAGATTATAAGTGTATGCTTTATATTAGTTAATATTAGCTATTGGAAGAATTTTTGAGAATGAATAACAGTACATACAAGCAAATTAAAAAATCAACTCACCTGTATTCATAAAAAAATGACATTGTAAATTTATTCTCCCAATTGGGTCTTTCTGACCTAATTATCAAACATTGATCCTCTTGGATGCTAGTACGCTTTTGTGTCTGTTCCTGTGTGAAATAAAAGAGAGAGATTAGAGCCATTATTAGGTACGTTTTTTAAAGAGCTTTATTGAGATATAATTCACATAGTATAAAATTCACTCATTGAAAGTGTCGAATTAAGTGATTTTTTGCACATTTACACTTATGTAACCATCACCACTATCTAATTCTATTTTTTGTCTTTTTTATTAAAGTATAACTAACATAGTGTTGTATTAGTTCCAGGTATGCAATATTATGATCTAACAATTCTATGCATTACTCAGCACTCATCAAAATAAGTGTACTCTTAAACCCCTTTCTATTTCATCTATCCCATAACCAACCCTCCCTCTGGTAAACACCAGTTTGTTCTCTGTATTTAAGGTTATGGGTTTTTTGTTTGTCTCTTTTTATCATTATTGTTTTGCTTCTTAAATTCCACATATAAGTTAAAACATATGGTATTTGTCTTTCTCTGACTGACTTATTTTGCTTTGCATTATACTCTCTAGTTTCATCCACGTTATTGAAAATGGCAAGATTTCATTCTTTTTTTCTGGTTAAAATATTCCATTATATATACATATATATCTATATATGTGCATACATATATACATACATATATATGTATATACATATGTATATACATATATATATATCTATATCTATCTATATCTAGATATCTAGATATCTATCTCTATCTCTATATCTAGATATACATATACATATACATACATAAATATCTAGATAGATCACTTCTTTATCAATTCATTTATCAGTGGACACTTGGGCTGCTTCCATATTTTGACTATTGTAAATAATGCTACTATAAACATAAGAATGCATGCTTCCCTTTGAATTAGTGTTTTTGTATTTTTACAGTACATACCCCATAGTAAGATTACTGGATCACAGGATAGTTCTTTTTTTTAAAATTTATTCATTTATTTTGAGGGGGGGGGCACAAATGTGGGAGGAGCAGAGAGAGAGTAGGAGAGGGAGAGAGAGAGAGAGAGAGAGAGAGAGAGAGAGAGAGAGAGAGAGAGAGGAGAGAGAATCCCAAGCAGGTCCTGTGCTGTCAGCATAGAGCCAGAAGTGGGGCTCAATCTCACAAGCCATAAATCATGAGATCATGACCTGAACCAAAATCAAGAGTCAGATGTTTAACCTACTGAGCCACCCAGGTGCCCCAGGACAGTTCTATTTTTAACTTTTTGAGAAACCTCCACACTGTTTTCCACAGTGGCTGCAAGAATTTGCATTCCCACCAACAGTGCGCAAGGATTCCTTTTCCTCCACATCCTTACCAACACTCATTTCTTGTGTTTTTGATTTTAGCCATTCTGGCAGGTATGAGGTGATGATTTTCCTGATGATTTGTGATGTTGAATATCTTTTCATGTGTTTGTTGGTCATCTGTATATCTTCTTTGGAAAAATATCTATTCATGTCTTCTGCAAATTTTTTATTTGGATTATTAATTTTTTGGTGTTTTATGAGTTATTTATATGCTTGAGATACTAACCCTTTATTGGAAATGTCATTTGTAAAATATCTTCTCCTATTCCACAGGTTGCAAAATATCTTCTCCCATTCCATAGGTTGCCTATTTTGGGACTATTAGTTTCTGATGCTTCTTCTTACAACCTCACTCTTTTATAGTAATATTGATATATATTGTATTTATTGCTTTTTAGTTTTGTTGATTGTTTCCTTCATTGTACAAAAGATTTTTATTTTAATAGTGTATTTTTGATTTTGGTTCTCTTGTCTTAGGAGACATATCTAGAAAATGTTGCTATGGCCAATGTCAGAGAGATTACTGCCTGTGCTTTCTTCAAGGATTTTTATGGTTTCAGGTTTCACATTTAGGTCTTTAATTCATTTTGACTTTATTTTGCATATAGTGAAAGAAAGTGGTCTAATTTTATTCTTTTGTATCTTGTCCAGTTTTCCCAATGCCATCTGTTGAAGAAAATAGCTTTTTCCCACCGTATATTCATTCCTTCTTTGTTGAAGATTAATTGATTATTTAATTGTGGGTTTATTTTTGAGTTTTATATTCTGTTCTACAGATCTGTGTCTATTTTTGTGCCAGTACCATGATATTTTCATGATTACAGATTTATAATATAACTGAAGTCTGCAATTTATAATATAACTGAAGACAGGGTCTTCTGTGGTTCTGTATATATATATATTTTAGGATTTTGTCTTCTAATTCTATGAAAAATGCTATTGATATTTTGATAGGGATTGCATTAAATGTGTAGATTGCTTTGGGTAGTATGGACATTTTAATACTATCTATTCTTCCATTCCATAAACATGGAGCATCTTTCCATTTGTTTGTGGCCTCTTCAATTTTTCTTGAATATTTTATAGTTTTCAAAGTACAGGTCTTTGGCTTCTTTGGTTGGGTTCAGTTCTAGGTATCTTACTATTTTTTGGTGCAATTTTAAAGGGGATTATTTTCTTGGTTTCTCTTTCTGCTGCTTCATTATTAGTGGATCAAAATACAACAGATTTATGTACATTGGTTTTGTTTCCTGTGACTTTACTGAATTTGTTTATCAGTTCTAGTAGTTTTTTGATGGTCTTTAGGGTTTTCTTTATAGAATATCATGTCATCTGTAAATAGTGAGCATTTTTCTTCTCCTTACCAATTTGGATGCCTTTTATTTCTTTTTGTTGTCTAATTGTTATGGCCAGGACTTCCAGTATTATATTGAATAAAATTTTGAGAGCAGACGTCCTTATTTCATTCTGACCTTAGGGGGAAAGTTCTCAGTTTTACCCACTGAGTATGATATTTATTGTGGGTTTTTCATATATGGCCTTTATTATGTTGAGATATGTTTCCTCTAAAACTTTGTTATGGACTTTTGTCATGAATGGATGGTTGTACTTCGTCAAATGTTTGTTCTGCATCTATTGGGATGATCATGTGGTTTTTTAGCCTTTCTCTTATTTATGTGATATATCATGTTGATTGATTTGTGATATTGAACCACTCTTAAATTCAGTGAATAAATCTCACTTTATTATGCTGAAAGATTTTTTTTAATGTATTGTTGGATTCTGTTTGCTAATGTTTTTGTTTTTGTTTTTGTTTTTGTTTTTTTTAGTATTTATGTATCTATATTCATCGGAAATATGGACCTGTAATTCTCTTTTTTTGTGGTGTCTTTATCTGTTTTTGGTATCACGGTGATACCTCATAGAATGAACTTGGAAGTTGTCCTTCTTATGCTATTTTTTAGAGTAGTTTGAATGGAATAGGTATTAACTCTTTTTTAAATGCCTGGTAGAATTCACCTGTGAAACCAGCTGGTCCTGGACTTTTGTTTCTCGGGAGTTTATAAATTATTGACTAAATCTCTCTGCTGATAATTTGTCTGTTCAGGTTTTCTAATTCTTCCTCATTCAGTTTTGGTAGATTATATGTTTCTAGCAATTTACCCACTTTCTTTTAGGTTGTCTCTTTGTTGAAGTTTTTCATAATATTTTCTTATATTGTTTGCATTTCTGTGGTGTCGGTTGTTATTTACCTTCTTTCACTCGTGATTTCATTTATTTGAGTTCTTTCTCTACTTTTTTTGGATGAATTTGCCTAGAGTTTATCAATTTAGTTGATCTTTTCAAAGAACCAGCTCCTGGTTTCATTGATTTGTTCTACTGTGTTTTTAATTTCTATATCATTTATTTCTGCTCTAATCTTTATTATTTCATTCCTTCTGCTAGTTTTTGGTTTACTTTGTTATTCTTTTTCTAACCCTGTTAGGTGTAAGATTAGGTTGTTTACTTGAGATTTTTCTTGCTTCTTGAGGTAGGCCTGTAATGCTATAAATGTCCCTCTTGGAAGAGGTTTTCCTGAACCCAAAGTATTTGGACTGTTATGTTTTAATTTTCATTTGTTTCCATGTACTTTTTTTAAAATATGAAATTTATTGGCATATTGGTTTCCATACAACACCCAGTGCTCATCCCAACAGGTGCCCTCCTCAATGCCCATCACCCACTTTCCCCCCCTCCCACCTGCCTTCAACCCCTAGTTTATTCTCAGTATTTAAGAGTCTCTTAAGGTTTGCCTCCTTCCCTCTGTGTAACTTTTTTTCCCACTTCCCCTCCCCCATGGTCTTCTGTTAAGTTTTTCAAGATCCACATTAGAGTGAAAACATATGGTATCTATCTTTCTCTGTATGACTTATTTCACTTAGCATAACATTCTCCAGTTACATACATGTTACTACAAAAAGTCATATTTTATTCTTTCTCATTGCCAAGTAGTAGTCCATTGTATACATAAACCATAACTTCTTTATCCATTCATCACTTGATGGACACTTAGGATCCTTCCATAATTTGGCTATTGTTGAAAGTGCTGCTATAAGCATTGGGGTACAAGGGCCCCTAGGCATCAGCACTCCTGTATCCCTTGGGTAAATTCCTAGCAGTGCTATTCCTGGGTCATAGGGAAGATCTATTTTTAATTTTTTGAGGAAACTCCACAGTGTTTTCCAGAGTGGCTGCACCAGTTTGCATTCCCACCAATGGTGCAAGAGGGTTCCCATTTCTCCACATCCTCGCCAGCATCTATAATCTCCTGATTTATTCATTTTAGCCACTGTAACTGGCGTGAGGTGGTATATCAGTGTAGTTTGGATTTGTATTTCCCTGAGGAGGATCGATGTTGAGCATCTTTTCAAGTGCCTGTTGGTCATCTGGATGTCTTCTTAAGAGAAGTGTCTATTCGTGTCTTCTGCCCATTTCTTCACTGGATTATTTGTTTTTCAGTTGTGGAATTTGGTGAGTTCTTTATAGATTTTGGATACGAGACCTTTGTCCAATATGTCATGTGCAAATATCTTTTCCCATTCTGTTGGTTACCTTTTAGTTTTGTTGATTGTTTCGTTTGCAGTGCAGAAACTTTTTATCTTCATTAGGTCCCGTAGTTCATTTTTGCTTTCAATCCCCTTGCCTTTGGGCATGTAGCAAGTAAGAAATCAGGGAGGTTTTTTCCTGCTTTCTCCTCTAGGGTTTTGATGGTTTCCTGTCTCACATTCAGGTTCTTTATCCATTTTGAGTGTTTTTGTGAATGGTGTAAGAAAGTGGTCTAGTTTCATTCTTCTGCATGTTGCTGTCCAGTTCTCCCTGGACCATTTGTTAAAGAGACTCTCTTTTTTCCATTGGATATTCTTCCCTGCTTTGTCAAAGATTAGTTGGCCATACTTTTGTGGGTCCAATTCTGGAGGCTCTATTCTATTCCATGGTCAATGTGTCTGTTTTTGTGCCAATAATATGCTGTCTTGATGATTACAGCTTTGTAGTAGAGGCTAAAGTCTGGGATTATGATGCTTCATGCTTTGGTTTTCTTCTTCAATATTACTTTGGCTATTCAGGTCTCTTGTGGTTCCATACAAATTTTAGGATTGCTTGTTCTAGCTTCAAGAAGAATGCTGGTGCAATTTTGATTGGGATTGCATTGAATGTGTGGATAGCTTTGGGTAGTATTGACATTTTAACAGTATTTATTCTTCCAATCCATGAGCACGGGATGTCTTTCCATTTCTTTATATCGTCTTCAATTTCCTTCATAAGTTCTCTATAGTTTGTGGTATACAGATCCTTTACATCTTTGGTTAGGTTTATTCCTAGGTATTTTATGCTTCTTGGTGCAATTGTGAATGGGAAGTTTCTTTATTTGTTTTTCTGTTACTTCATTATTAGTGTATAAGAATGCAAATGATTTCTGTACATTAATTTTGTATCCTGCGACTTTGCTGAATTCATGTATCAGTTTTAGCAGACTTTTGGTGGAGTCTAACGGGTTTTCCACGTATAGTGTCATGTCACCTGCAAAAAGTAAAAGCTTTCCTTCATCTTTGCCAATTTTGATGCCTTTGATTTCCTTTTGTTGTCTGATTGCAGATGCTAGCACTTCCAACACTATTTTAAACAACAGCGTTGAGAGTGGACATCCCGGTCATGCTCCTGATCTCAGGGGAAAGTTCTCAGTTTTTCCCCATTGAGGATAATGTTATCTGTGGGCTTTTCATATGGCTTTTAAGATGTTTAGTGTGTTTCTTCTATCCCGACCCTCTTGAGGGTTTTTTTTTTTTAAGGAAGGATGCTGAATTTTGTCAAATTCTTTTTCTGCATCGATTGACAGGATCATATGATTCTTATCTTTTCTTTTATTAATGTGATGTATCACACTGATTGATTTGTGAATATTGAACCAGCCCTGCAGCCCAGGAATGAATCCCACTTGATCATGGTGAATAATTCTTTTTATATGCTGCTGAATTCGATTTGCTAGTATCTTGTTGAGAATTTTTACCTCCATATTCATCAGAGATATTGGCCTGTGGTTTTTTTTTTTTTTGTTTGTTTGTTTGTTTGTTTGTTTTGCTGGGTCTCTGGTTTGGGAATCAAAGTAATGCTGGCTTCATAGAATGAGTCTGGAAGTTTTCCTTCCCTTCCTATTTTTTGGAACAGCTGGAGAAGGATAGGTATTATCTCTGCTTTAAATATCTGGTAGAATTCCCCAGGGAAGCCATCTGGTCCTGGCCTCTTATTTGTTGGGAGATGTTTGATAACTGATTCCATTTCTTTGCTCGTTATCAGTCTGTTCAAGTTTTCTATTTCTTCCTGTTTGAGTTTTGGAAGTTTGTGGGTGCTTAGGAATTTGTCCATTTCTGCCAGGTTATCCAGTTTGTTGGCATATAATTTTTCATAGTATTTCCTAATAATTGTATTTCTGAGGGATTGGTTGTAATAATTCCATTTTCATTCATGATTTAATGTATTTGGGTCATCTCCCTTTTCTTTTTGAGAAGTCTGGCTAGAGGTTTATAAATTTTGTTTATTTTTTCAAAAAACCAACTCTTGGTTTCATTGTTCTGCTCTACGGTTTTTTAAGATTCTATAATGTTTATTTCTGTTCTGATCGTTATCATTTCTCTTCTTCTGCTAGGCTTGGAGTGTCTTTACTGTTCTGTTTCTAGATCCTTTAGGTGTGCTGTTAGATTTTGTATCTGGGGTTTTTCTTGTTCCTTGAGATAGGCCCGGATTGCAATGTATTTTCCTCTCAGGCCTGCCTTTGCTGTATCCCAAAGTATTTGAATTGTTGTATTTTCATCTTCATTTTTTTCCATATATTTTTAAACTTATTCTCTTATGGCCTGGTTGACCCATTCATTCTTTAGTAGGTGTTTTTTAACCTCCATGCTTTTGGAGATTTTCCAGACTTTTTCCTGTGGTTGATTTCAAGTTTCATAGCATTATGGCCTGAAAGTGTGCATGGTATGATATCAATTCTTTTATATTTATTAAGGGATGTTTTATGACCCAGTATGTGATCTATCTTGGAGAATGTTTTATGTGCACCAGAGAAGAAAGTATATTCTGTTCCGTTGTGATACAGAGTTCTAAATATATCTGTCAAGTCCATCTGATCCAATATATCATTCAGGGCCCTTGTTTCTTTATGTATTCTCTGTCTAGATGTTCAATACATTTCTGTTAGTGGAGTATAAAGTTCCCTGGAATTACCACATTCTTATCCATAAGGTTGCTTATGTTTGTGATTAATTGTTTTATATATTTAGGGGCTCCCATTTTTGGTGCATAGACATTTATAATTGTTAGCTCTTCTTGATGGATAAACACTGTAATTATTATGTAATTCCCTTCTTCATCTCTTGTTACAGCCTTTAATTTAAAGTCCAGTTTGTCTGATATAAGTATGGCTACTGCAGCTTTTTTTGATTTCCAGTAACATGATAATTCTCCGTCCCCTCACTTTCAGTCTGAAGGTGTCCTCAGGGCTAAAATGAGTCTTTTGTAAACAGCAAATAGATGGGTCTTGTTTTTTTTATCCATTCTGATACCCTATGTCTTTTGGTTGGAGCATTTAGCCCATTTACTTTCAGTATTATTATAGAAACATTTGGGTTTAGAGTCATTGTGTTATCTGTAGGTTTCATGCTTGTAGTTGTGTCTCTGGTACTTTATGGTCCTTGCAACATTTCACTCACAGAGCCCCGTTAGGATCTCTTGTAGGGCTGGTTTAATGGTGATGAATTCCTTCAGTTTTTTTTGTTTGTTTGTTTGTTTGTTTGGGACAACCTATATCTCTCCTTCTATTCTGAATGACAGACTTGCTGGATAAAAGATTCTTGGCTGCATATTTTTTCTATTCCTCACATTGAAGATTTCTTGCCATTTTTTCTGGCTCGCCAAGTTTCAGTAGATAGATCTGCTACTACCTTTATGTGTCTACTTTGTATGTTGGGGCCTGTTTATCCCTAGCTGCTTTCAGAATTTTCTCTTTATCCTTGTATTTTGCCAGTTCCGCTCTGATATGTCATGCAGAAGATTGATTCAAGTTACGTCTGAAGGGAGTTCTCTGTGCCTCTTGGATTTAAATGCCTGTTTCCTTCCCCATTTCAGGGAATTTCTCAGTTATGATTTGTTCAAGTACACCTTTAGCCCCTTTTTATCTCTCTTCTTCTGGAAATCCTATGATATGGATATTGTTCCATTTGGTTGCATCATTTAGTTCTCTAATTCTCCCCTCTTACTCCTGGATTTTTTTTATCTCTCTTTTTCTTGGCTTCTTCTTTTTCCATAATTTTATCTTCTAATTCACCTATTCTCTCCTCTGCCTCTTCAATCCATGCTATGGCTGCCTCCATTTTATTTTGCACCTCATTTATAGCATTTTTTAATTCATCATTACTGTCTTTTAGTCCCTTGATCTCTGTAGCAATAGATTCTCTGCTGTCCTCTATGCTTTCCTTAAGCCCAGCAATTAATTTTATGACTGTTATTCTAAATTCTTGTTTCATTATATTGCTTAAATTGGTTTTGATCAATTCGTTAGCTGTTGCTACTTCCTGGAGTTTCTTTTGAGGAGAATCCTTCAGTTCAGTCATTTTGGCTAGTTTTCTGTCCCTAATGTGTTTTAAAAGCTTGTGTGCTCTGCACCTGCAAGTACTGCTATATTAAAGGAAAGTCATACACTGTCCAGGGCCTAGCCCTTCAGGAGGTGTTTTTTTCAGGTATTGTTACTTGCTCTCTGTTGTTGTGGCTTTGGTTATTTTATTACCCTACTTATAGTAATATTTTGTACCCTCTACCAGGTGTGCTTTGATTTGTTCCTTGGAGTAGCCCTGTAAAGGAAAACAGACAAACAGGAGACAAAAACATGCAAACACACAAATAAATAACACAAACAAACAAATAAACAAAAACAAAAACCTAAAGACTAAAAGCAAAAAACCCAAAAACACCGACTACAAGTAAAGAAGAGGGTGGATGTGGTGCTGATGGAAGAGCATATACAAAGAGAGAAATGACAGGAGTGGGGTGTAGGTGGGGGGTGGGAATGAACATTGATTATGCAGAGTGACTAAAAGGCTTAGTCCAGAGAAAGAGAAAGGAAAATAAAGAAGGAGGCAGGGAAAATGAAACAGAGATAAAATTACCCAGACAGAGAAACTATATGGTGATTATTCCAGAGAGAGAGAAAGGAGTGTAAAGAAGGAGGTGTAGAACATGTATCAAGACAATGGATTAAATATGCCTGTTTAGACAGACAATAACCAGAGTAACCAGCCTAGGGGAGGGAAGAGATAAGGAGGAGAAATGGGGTGGGGAATATATCTATATATCCATAATTGACCTATAGTTAATCCAGGCAATGATGCATTGCTTGTTAGGAGGAGCTGTCCACAGGGTCTGTGGCGTTCAGTCATACGCATTTACCCAGTGCAAGGGGGCATGGTTTGGCGTATTCTGAACCCACCTCCACTATTGGCCTGGGAGTGATCCATGAGGACCCGCCTTGGTGAGAGGGGGAGGGGTGGATGGTGATCTCCCAGTCTCTTCTCCATGGAACCAGACCCAGTGGACTCCATTTGAGTCATCCTCCCTGTGCTGTGGGTGCAGACAGGGCAGTTCTTGCTCCACCTACTCCCCTGATCCTGTGCTTGGCTAGCATTCAAATCCCAGCTCCGTGCACTCTGGCACTGAGGAAGCGCCTCTCAGTGTGGTGATATGTGGTCTTGTCAGGCTTTGTCTGTGCTGCGGCACTTCAGGGAGGACCGACTTCTCCTATTGCGGACTGAGAGCTGCTGCCCTTGCCAGGAGCCCCTGGGGTGGCAGATGCAGGCAAGCTTTGTCTTTTCCCACAGCACTCCAGGGAAATGGCTGCCTTATCCTCCTGCATACTGAGCCCTCAGCCTAGCCACTGTGCCCGGGGGTGGTGGATGCAGGCAGATTCTGTGCTATCATGCAGCCCTCCAGGGAGGGAACCACTTTCTCCAGCTGTGGACTGAACATCTGACCTACCACCACACCCAGGGCTGGCTCCCCTCCTCCCTAGGTGCTCAAACAGGGAGCTGGCCCCAGTCCAAAGAAAGCCTCGCAGTTAGACATCGGATCTCTCTGTCTCAGTCTGAGATCTTTCTCCTGTCCATTTACAGTCCTGCACTTCCCTAGCCACTCTTTCTCTTCCTTTTGTCTCTCTACAGAAGGGGGTCTCTCTCCTCCATGCCCATGTGGACTTTTTTTTTTATCTCCCCCAGTTCACAGTTATCCACCTATCTTTTTTCCAGCTTTCCCATTTTCTTCCTAGTAGATTCAGTCTCTTTTCCTCCAAGGCTCTTGTGTTCAAAGTCCTTTGGCTTCTACATTTCTTTGTTTGAGAGATGCAGGACACATGGATCCCCCTACTTCTCTTCCATGTTGGCCCTCTCCATACCGTGTACTTTTTTAATTTCTTCTTTGAGTTCTTGGTTGATCCATTTGTTCTTTAGTAGCATGTTATTTAACATCCATGCATTTGTGGTCTTTTTACATTTTTTCTTGTGGTTGGTTTCTAATTTCACAACATTGTGGTCAGAAAAGATGCATGATATAACTTCTATCTTTTTTAATCTGTTGAGGTTTGTTTTGTGGCCTAATATGTCATCTATTATGGATAATGTTTTATATGAACTTGAAAATAATGTATATTCTGCTGTTTTAGGATGGAATGTTCTGAATATATCTGTTAAATCCATCTGGTCCAGTGTGTCATTCAAAGTCATTGTTTTTTATTTTCTTCTTAGATGGTCTGTCCATTGCTGTAAGTGGGGTGTTTAAATCCCCTACAATGTTGTATTACTATCGATATGTTCCTATTGTTACAGAACCAGGCTGGAACGCTGGCAGAAAAACCAAGCGGCACTCAGGGATCTTGGTCGACTGGAGATTTATTTCACACTGGCAGGCTCAGAGGAGACTGTTTCTCCAAAGTTCTGAGCCCGGAATGTAAGTGGAGAGGGTAATTTATAGCCGACCACCTCCATATCTGTGGGGGATTTTGCGCACACAGCAAACAAAAGAAGAAACCAGAGGAGGGGTCTCTAAGCTAGAGACCAGAGTTTGTTTTAGTCCAATCAGCCATCTTTGGCATACTTTATCCACTTCTCCAACATTCCCCCCTTTGATGCCTTAAAAAAAAAAAACTTTTAGTAGGCATCATCTTTCAGTTTTATAGGTTGGTACTCTCGGAAGGTTAAGATATGTGCAGTAGTTTGGCAAGCAACAGTGTTTTCAATAAAACATACCATAGCATTCAGTATACAGGGGCCAATGGATACAAGTAAAATTATGGAGAGGAGGGGCCCTACCAGGGCAGGAAGGCAGGATGCCCAATCTGTGAGATCCCATCCTTTTCATTGATTGATATTTTCCTGATGTCTATGTTGAATTGTTTCCTTGAGTTCCTTAACCTTAGTTGTAATTATTCCTGAATGGTTTACGAAATAGCAACATTCATCCCCCAGAAAGATGCAAGTCCCTCCTTTCTCTGAAGTGAGGAGGTTGAGGGCTCACCTATTTTGGAGGGTCACTGCTGCCAGAGAGTTTATTTGGCTTTGTAAATTTATCAGAGAATCTGCCACCTGTTCCATGCCTTCATTTAACTCTTGAGATAGTCTATGGTATAGTCTATGGATGAACCTATGCCTCCTATTCCAGTTCCTATTCCTGTTGCAATTCATGCTCCTATTAGAATGGGTAGCAGGATTGCCCATTTAGCCCAGGAGGTGGGTCTAAAGGTTGTTAGTAGCTGATCTTCAGTGTATACAGATATCTCTTGGGTTAGGAAGATGGAATAACATATCTGAGTCCAGTTGGCCTCTAAGCATTGGTAGGCCAAATTAGAACATAGATAGGACACCCCAGGGGTGGAACATAGGGTTGTACTCCTCTTTAAGATTATATTTCTTCTGTATAGAGAGGTAGCATTTATACCTTCTGGGCCTGTACAGATTAGATTGTTGGCATTTGTGAGACGGATCCCAGTGGCCAGGGGTCCAATTAGGACAGAGGTGTTGGTTTTGAGATTTTCAGGAGGTTCCCAGTCAAAGGGAGGGGAGTGGCTAAGTAAGCTCTCTGGCTGAGGGGCAAGCACATCCAGCAGGTTTGGGTGTGATTATCTATTTTATGGAGGACTTGTAGTGTTGGCCCAACACTGGAGTGGGGAATTGGTAAGCATCTGATTTAGAGCTGAAAGGTTCAAACCCTGGTAGGCTGCCAGGGGAGTGGTCACCTTTATTGCTTGTATTACCCTGTCTTGGGTGTCCTTTATAACCTTTTGAAGGGCCCTGTCTTGCATCCCTCCCCCATCCAAGATCCCCCGAGGTCCCCCATTGAGGAATGTAAGTGTAGCAAGCCCTATGAAGGCCCTTGTTGTGACATGGGTTCCTAACATTTGGGGTTATCTCTACAGTCCAATACTTAGTCCTTGGGGCACCAGGTGACTGACAGAGAGTGGGTGTTTTTCCGTTGTAGCACTCTTTGTGGAGGGAGGTGAAGGCACTGAATGCCCTTGACCTCCCCTTATTGTCATGTAACAATCCTGGGGACAAAGTGGGTAAGCAGCAGTTGTGAGGGTGAGAGAGGTTATCATAATATACAGGCAATACTTAGTAATCCTCCAATCCAGAGGAGGTATGTGAGACCTGGCATGCAACTTTTGTCCCATGCCCAGCTTGTTGGTGCAGTCTCTATCAGCCCAATAGCAAGAAGTAAGATCAGGGCTATGACACCAGTAAGGGACAAAGGCTGGCAGAGTTGCATCCAAACTCCTGGGCTCAGTCCATGTGTTGATTCCTCAAGCTTCTGCCATGTGCAGGCCAGCCAGCTTCCGGGGTGTGGCTGGAGCAGGGCTGGAGATCTCAGGGGTCAGTGTATTTTTGAGGGTCAGTTTAAGCAGTTTGACTGGATCTGGATCACTTCACCAGTTTGAGGGTTCCTCTGAGTTGGCCTTCTTAGCTCTTGAGTGATGGACCCATGGGGAGATACCTGAAACTGAATCCTCTCTTTGGCTGTATGTCTGTAAAGTCCACCTCCAAGTCTTTGAAAGGGGCAGGTTTCTGATAACTGTCAGATCAGGTTTAAGGAAGATATGGTTTGCATATTTAGAGATCCATCCTGTTTTTCAGTTGTTTAATAATCATATGTCCATGGGTCTTATTATTATCCCCATAGAATAACAAGCATAGAAGATTGCATATACATGAAATACTGTGACGATATTCTGAAGTTTACCTCAAGTTGTCCAGTTTAGGCAAACAACAAACATTTAAAGGCAATCATAACTAGAATTTAACATCCATAATGGTGCATTGTTGAAACATAGTTGTTCTCTCTAAACCCCCCTCCCCCTTCCAGAGATAGCCAAATTGAGACCAATGCATTTGTAGAACAAATCCAGTCTTCACAAATCTGGCCTAATTATTTACATAAACTCATCGAGAATAATGATTGATCATGAGGATCTTTTAAAGTTTGCTTTGTTGGAAACTTTTATAAGGAATCTCCAGGTTGAATTGTTAGTAGCCTCTCCAGACCAGAAGCCAAGCCAAATAGTTGCCATCAGACAAGCCTGCAATACCTGTAGAATTGGGTGAATTCCTCTTCATGAGGTCCCCAAGATATCCTGAGGTTCCTGCACTTGCCAGGAAGTGGCCTTCTTTACTTATCTGGTGAGGCTGCTGGGAACTCTGTAAGCAAGGCACCAGGCAGGATTTCCAAGGGGCTTTATGGCTCCATGTTTTATAAAGCCAACCCTAATTCCTTAAAGTTGTCTGGTCATATCTGAGTTTATGAATGTCATCCTTAAATATGACATTCCAGTCAAAGCCTTGGTAAAATAACCAGTATTTCCAAATGGTGACCTGTTATAAGATGAACAGATTCTTATTGAACTTATGCAAATGATTGTAATTGCCATGAAAGAAAGAATACTCATTGAGAGTTTTGAATTTCAGGGGAATTATGTAGAGAGAAAAGATAAATGCTTCAGTTTACATATGCATGCTTTATGACATTTTTGTATATTATAGATATCTTAAGAGAAAGCTTCCTTAATCTGGAAGATGAAACATTAGAAAACCAGCAATATTTTCAATAAGAATCACAAAACTATAAGCTTCCTCAGTTCATTTAATCCCATGTTCCTACTTCTTGTTCAATTTGAATGCAGCTTTTTAGTTCTGGAAATTTTTACCCATTTTAGTATTAATCTTAAAGATGTCAAATACCTGTATTTATCCCCAAAGTCCTTTTTATAAATCTCCTTGAAGAAGAAACATATTTTGTGAGAGAATAAGAACAATTATAAATGACAAAATCTCAGAAATAGACATCATTAAAGATGATGAGAGTTCATTATGATGCAATTGACAAAGAAATTTGGTTATTTCTGTGACACATAACATCTCAAGTAATCAGAATATTAAGTGATGACCTTATATCAAAACATTAAAATTTTAGGAATTGCATATATTCAGGCAGTTACAGCATTCACCTGTGCAATACAATCTAAGGTTTACCATTGTATGACAGAGCTTTTCCAAGTAACTTAACATCCCAAATTAAAGGACCTAATTGGTCAAGAAGTCTTCATTTACCATTTAAATGCTGAGAAGTTTGTTAAAACCTCAGAAGTCATAAGTTCATCCTAAATAGGATTACAGATCATTACAAATCTTACAATTTTATATATTCAACTAAAGTGGCAATAAAAAATCCCAAAGGTGAATGTATAGCATTATACAGTTGTTATCAAAACCTAGCTCCTTTAACATTCAGAAGTTTTAACTAAGTTATCAAAGACCTGATAGAGATGAGACCTAAAACTTTGATTCTCCTGGAGGATAAACCTTTGTTTGCATTATATTATCAAGAGCAGATCAACAGTTCAAGAAAACTTTGTCATTTGAGCGGAGAGAAAAGCAGGATTTCAACCTTATACTAGTGTACTTTTAAGATTCCATTCATCTCAACCTTTTATAACTTTCTTTTGCTTCTAAATTTTGTCCCAAAGCCATTTCTATCCAAATAACCAGTCTCATTTAGGACAAAATTACTTTCTTCTACCTACAATGAAACTGTATTTCTATTCCTTATATCTTTCTTATATACCTCCTATTTTCCTACATACAGAGTTACTTTCTTTATTTTCATCAGTCTTAAGTACATTTAGCAGAATTTTAACTCTTAGGAAACCTTAGTCTCCAATTGAGGACTTAGTAACCAATTGAGAGGTGTTTACATCAGAATTTTTTTGGATGGTAAATTCATGAACGAATTACGTACAAAGCATGTTTTCCAATAGGTCTGAATAGCCTTAATTTCTCAGCAATAAGAAGTTAAAAACACAAACTTATGTTCAATATTCAAAGCTTTAGCATTCCATCCTATTGGAAAAGTTTCAGGTTACCAAGGACCTTGAAACTTATCTTAACAATTACCCATGAAAACTTTGAGACAGACAAAATTAACTATCATTAACAAATTGCAACAGAAATAACATGAGCTTATTTGACCTTTGCTGATAACTTTAAGACAGTTCCAATAAACTTAAATTAGTTTAAACATCGAATATGTTTCACCTGCATCCACCTAAAAATCAATCAATTTTTTCCCAGTGTCAATTTTCATTTGGGGCACGAGTGGAGGTATCTGAAATGGGTGGTCCAAGGAGGGTGCACTTTGCTCCTTGACTTGGAGGGTGGAAGGAGGAACCAATGGTGCCTGAGACACTGAGGATGGTATAGGACCACACCCAAGTTGGCGCAGAAACATGAGGGGGAGGGGAAGGCAGAAGCAGCAACTTCTTGGGAATATTCCTTAAAGTCCCTGTCCTGAGGTAGACTAACCAAAGGTGGCTCCAATTATAGCTGTTAACCTGAAAAATGAGAGAGAATCCCTCACATCTGTTAAGCAGAGGAACAGGGAGATAGAGTCAGTGTCCCCTTTTAGTCTGGTTCTATCTAGGCTAGACCAATAAGGTCCCCTTCTCGAGGTTCCTCCTGATTTCCACTAGGTTTCTGGGACTTTCCCTGTTTGGGACATTTATTCTTTTTAATGTCTTTTCCCCTTGCAGCTGGACATATTTATGGCCTTTTCAGCCCCCTGCTCTGATCCCCCCCGAAGGCCTCTTGAAATCAGCGGATGTGGACTGGCATCTGTAGAGTTCCTGTGCCTGGCCGAGGGTGCAATCTGGCTGGGGAGCCATGTGGGGGAGGGTTTTCTGGCCTGGAAGGGGAGGAGAAATGGGCGGCTGCCCCAGCAGCATCTTGGCTGCGAGGCTGGTGACAGATCAGAGGTCACCAGGTGCAGCAGTGAGTCCACCAGGGGAGGAGTTTCAAGCTCAGGGGAGAGGGGAGGGAGTCTAAAGAGTCATGAAAAGGGGAACATTAGGGGAGCGGTGGGTGGCTTCTTTGACTCCCTGCGTGAGTCTCTGGATGAAGTGACTAAAACCTTTGCCTGGTTCTCGTGGCTCCATACTGACCCGACAATGCTCCCATGATGTGGAGTCACAAAGACAGAGGGACAGGGGCACCCCTTCCAATGAGGAGACCAGCCAGATGCCTGTCTGGCAGTGTCCTGAAGGAACTCAGGTGAGGATCAGCCCCACAGGTACCAGCCCTGCGACCCATGATCAGAAACATTCTGATATTGCCACAGACCAAGCGCCATCAATCATGGAATCGCGGATGGGCCCACTCAGACTCCGTGGACCCCTGGGGACCCCAAGGGTGCCTGCTTGTGGAGCCACAGAACCGAACTCGGCAGGCAAGCTAGACTGAGTCGCACATTCACATTCACATACACACCAGATGTTATTATATTCCTTACCATAGAATCCCTACCTGTGAGACTTCTGAAGTCCTGGGGAGTGATCAGGTCCCCTCTCCACTCTTGCGAGTGGGCCTGACTAGATTGGGCTGCAGCCTTTCCGGTTCCAACGTCAGGTTCAGGTCCTCACCTGCCAAGTCTCCTCGAGTCCAGCGGGAACAGCAGAGCGGGGCTGGCCTGAAGGGGACAGAGAAGCAGACTGCCAAAATTTAGGCAGGGTGCGCACTCTCCCTTGTGATCCTTCATTCCATCACCGCCTCGCTGTTCTCCCAAACCAGTGGCAACAATGGGCCAGCACAGTTGGGTTTCCTGGTCAGGAAACCAGGTATGTTACGGAACCAGGCTGGAACACTGGTGGAAAAACCAAGCAGCACTCGGATATCTTGGTGAACTGGAGGCTTATTTTACACTGGCAGACTCAGAGGAGACTCTTTCTCCAAAGGTGTGAGCCCAGAATGCAAGTGGGGAGGGTAATTTATAGCCGACAGCCTCCATTTCTGTGGAGGTTTTCACCCACACAGCAAACGAAGAAGAAACTGGAGGAGGGGTATCTAAGCTAGAGACCAGAGTTTGTTTTAGTCCAATCAGCCATCCTTGGCGTACTTTATCCACTTCTCCAACACTATATGTTTATTATTAAATGTTTTATGTATTCAGGTGCTTGTTGGGTGCGTATATTTACAATTGTTATATCTTCTTGTTGGGTTGTCCCATTTATTATTTTATAGTATCCTTTGTCTCTTTTTACAAACCTTGTTTTAAAGTCTATTTTTTTTAATATAAGTATTTCTACTGCTTTCTTTTGACATCCATTTGCCTGATAAATATCCCATCCCCTCACCTTCCATCTGCAGGTGTCTTTAGGTCTGAAATGAGTCTTGTGTAAGCAGCATACAGATGGCTCTTGATTTTTCATCCACTCTGTTACCCTACATCTTTTCATTGGAGCATTCAGCCCATTTTCATTCAAAGTAGTTATTGATAGATATGTATTTATTGCCATTTTGTTACTTGTTTCATGATGGTTTTCATAATTTTTTTCTGATTCTTTCTTGCCTCTCTTTCATGGTTTCCTGGTTTTGTTTAGTCATATACTTAGGTTCCTTACTTTATTGTTTGTATATTTATTACTTGTTTTTGATTTGTGATTACCCTTAGGTTCAAATATAACATCTTCTGCATATAGCATTCTGTATTAAGCTGATTGTCACTTAATTTTGAATTCATTGGTATTATTTTGTACATCCTTTTATTTTGTACTTCTCTTGACTGATTTTACAGATACACCTTTCTTTTGGTTTTGTGCTATTTTTCCTACTCTTACTTATAGTTTTTGTTTTCTGCTCACATTGTCGCCATTGACATTTCTTGGAGGGTTGGTTTAGTGGTCATGTATTCTTTTAACCTTTATTTGTCTGGGAAACTCCTTATCTCTCCTTCTATTCTGAATGATAACCTTGCTGGGTAAAGTATTCTTGGCTTCAGAGTTTTCCTTTCCAATACTTTGTTTGTTTGTTTGGTTTTTTTTTTTTTGAAGTTTTGGCATAAAATTATTTTTATTTTTATTTTTTTTTATTTTTTTTATTTTTTTTAATATATGAAATTTACTGTCAAATTGGTTTCCATACAACACCCAGTGCTCATCCCAAAAGGTGCCCTCCTCAATACCCATCACCCACCCTGCCCTCCCTCCCACCCCCCATCAACCCTCAGTTTGTTCTCAGTTTTTAACAGTCTCTTATGCTTTGGCTCTCTCCCACTCTAACCTCTTTTTTTTTTTTTTCCCTTCCCCTCCCCCATGGGTTTCTGTTACGTTTCTCAGGATCCACATAAGAGTGAAACCATATGGTATCTGTCTTTCTCTGTATGGCTTATTTCACTTAGCATCACACTCTCCAGTTCCATCCACGTTGCTACAAAAGGCCATATTTCATTTTTTCTCATTGCCACGTAGTATTCCATTGTGTATATAAACCACAATTTCTTTATCCATTCATCAGTTGATGGACATTTAGGCTCTTTCCATAATTTGGCTATTGTTGAGAGTGCTGCTATAAACATTGGGGTACAAGTGCCCCTATGCATCAGTACTCCTGTATCCCTTGGATAAATTCCTAGCAGTGCTATTGCTGGGTCATAGGGTAGGTCTATTTTTAATTTTCTGAGGAACCTCCACACTGCTTTCCAGAGCGGCTGCACCAATTTGCATTCCCACCAACAGTGCAAGAGGGTTCCCATTTCTCCACATCCTCTCCAGCATCTATAGTCTCCTGATTTCTTCATTTTGGCCACTCTGACTGGCGTGAGGTGGTATCTGAGTGTGGTTTTGATTTGTATTTCCCTGATGAGGAGCGACGTTGAACATCTTTTCATGTGCCTGTTGGCCATCTGGATGTCTTCTTTAGAGAAGTGTCTATTCATGTTTTCTGCCCATTTCTTCACTGGGTTATTCCTTTCCAATACTTTGAATACATAAAGCCACTCCCTTGTGGCCTGAAAGTTTTTGCTGAAAGATAAGCTCATAATCTTAGGGGATTTCCTTTGTATGTAAGTGTCTTCTTTCCTCTTGCAATCTTTAAAATTCTTTCTTTATCTCCACTTTTTGCTATTTTAATTATGTGTGTTGGTATGGAACTCCTTGGGTTGAATTTGTTGGGAGATCTTTGTGCCTCCTGAATCTGGATCTGTTTTCCTCCACACGTTCAGGAAGTTTTCAGCTATTATTTCTTCAAGTACATTTTCTACTCCCCCCTCTCTCTCTTCTCCTTCTGAACTCCCTATAATGCAATTGTCCTTATGTTTGATGGAGTCACTGAGTTCTCTAAGTCTATTCTCATTATGCAGTATTTATTTATCTCTCATTTGTTCAGCTTGATTCATTTCCATTACTCTGTCTTCCAGGTCACTGATATATTCCTCTGTTTCCTGTAGCCTGTTTATTTTGTCTATTGTATTTTTAATTTCATTTATTGAGTGCTTCATCTCTGATATAATTTTTTTATCTCTTTTTTCAGAGTCTAACTGATGTCCTCTACACTTTTCTGAAGTCCAGTGAGTATCTTTATATTCATTCCTTTAAATTCTCTGCCAGGCATATTATTTATTTCTCTTCCACTTAGATCTCTTGTGATTTTGTCTTATTTTTTTCATTTGGGACATAATTCTCTGTCTCTTTTTTGTTTGTTTGTTTACCTCTCTGTGTCTGTTTCTGTATGTTAGGAAAGTCAGCTATGTTTTCTGCTCTTGAAAGTAGTGGTTTTATGCAGACAAGGTCCTTTAGCACCCACAGAGCAGTGTCCCCTATTCACCAGAACCTGGCATTTCAGGGAAATCTCCTATTTGTGTTGCTTAACTCCTGCTATTATACCTGAGTTGCCTTTCCTTTTAGTCCAGATGTCTAGATTGACTCTTTGCCTATTGTGGGCTCTCCTTACTTTCTGTGATGTTAGTGAAACCCAGACAGGGTGGTTCCGAATGGGTGAGATCCATTCAGAGTAATGGGAATAATTGTGGGTGTGGGATCAGAGTTAGCAAAATTTGCACTGAGCAGCTAGTCCTAGGCTGATCCCTGGAAGTGCAGCAACAGCCAGAAGTGTGGCACATAGCAGTGGCAGTAGCTAGGCATGTTCAGTGTCTGTGCATAGGGCAGGGTGTCTGTGTATTCAACAGCTCTGTGTGGAATATTGTGGATGGAGTGTGAGATGTCTGTGCATGCAGCAGCTGGTCTGGGCATATGTGGTGTTAGGGAAATTTGTACTGAGTCACTAGTCCCAAGCCAGATCCCTTGAAATGAGGCGTCTACTGTGGAAAGGTGCACAGAGACAGCAGCTGGGCAGGACATGCATAGAGTTAACAAAATTTGCGCTTAGCCCAGAGTCAAGGCCAGCAGGCTTGGAGTAGGTGAATCTTCAGGAGAACTTGTGTACAGGACACACTGCTAGCAGATTAGATATTATGTGTCTGTACAGTGCTGCCTCCTCAGTACCACAAAGCTCTGTGTTTATGCTGGGAGTCAGGGGAGGAAAATGGCACCTGCCAGCTCTTTTGTTCTCAGAAAAGTCCCCCAACAAAATAAGTATAAATGGATTACCCTTCTGTTGTGTAAGCTGTCACTTTTATATTGCATCTTTTCAGGCTGTTGTCTCTTTAAGGGTGGGGATCTGGCTATCAGTGGCCCTCCTGTGCTCCCAGCTTGCTCAGGGCTAAGTTAGGTGACTCAGCTGACTTAAAGCTCCAGGCTCCAAGTTCTGCTGATATACAAACTCATAGAATTCAGGCCCGATGGTTTTCAAAGACAGAAATTATGGGGATTCCATATCCCCATGAAGGCTTCCTGGTGTGGACCCCCTTGGGTTGATTTTGATGGAGAGTGTCTGTGCTTCCTGGATGTAGATGTCTGTTTCCTACTCCCAATTAAGGCCGTTTTCAGCTATTATTTCTTTAAAAACATTTTCTTCCCTCTTCTCTCTTTGTTCTTCTAGTATCCCTATAATGCAATTATTATTTGATGATGTTGATCAGTTCCCTTAACCTCTTCCCAATTTTTATAATTTTTTTCTTTTTCCTGTTCCATTTGGGGCTTTCCCCTCTCTTCAACTGGAGATTCTTCCTTTCTGTGTGCAGCGCCAGACCACCTATTTCTGCCCTTTCTAATGTCTCTGATGTGGCTTCTTCTCTACATTTATTAGTGGAGTTTCTTCTGCCAGTATTTGGGTTACTCTCTGTTTTATTTTTTTTTTTACTCAGATATGAGTGATACATAGTTGTAAATGTGGGAAGGGTGAACTTAGGATCTGCAAAACATGTGTGGGTAGGGCACACAGTTTGAACAAGGTGTATGCTGGTTCCTCCTTAGAGGGGTTCCACCATCACCACCACTGGGACCAAGGTCCCACAAAGCAGGTGGGTCAGGAGATGTGGTGTTGGCAAGGTATGCCCTATCTTCCAGGAGAGGGACCCAACAGCACTGGGACTGAGGTAAGTGTGACTGGAAAGGGAAAATCCACCAAAGTCTCAGGGGAGAGACTGGGCTTGGTACAAGCAAGTTAGATAATTAATGTCAGCACCAGCTGGTTCCCGTAGATGGTCCTGTGTTTAAGCTGAAGCGTGGGGTAGAGAAATGGCACCTACCAGCTCTTTTGTTTCTGGAGGAGTCTCTGTCTATCCTGGACACATTCTGAAATTGGTAAATAACTCTTCTGCATGACCGAGACATTTTTCATACTGCTACTTCTAAGCTGTTTGCTCATAGGCTGTTTGCTGTGTCATCTCTTTAAAAGAGGAAGGACTCAGTTTCCTATTGTCCTCCAGACTCTCCCCAAACTGAGCCCACTGATTTAAGTCCTGCTGGTTGTAAGAACTCAGGAAACTTGAAACTCAGCTCCTCTAGTTTTCAAAGCCAATTGTTATGGGAATTTGTCTTCCCAAGCAAGCTCCCTGGTGTGATATTCTCCATTCTCTGTGCCTGACAGTCCCTTCCTCCAGCAGAGAGCCCTGTGATCTATTTACCTTTCCATTGCTTCCTTACACTCCCTACCTTCTTTGATGTGACTTCTATATATTTAGTTGTGGAGTTTGTTCTGCCAGTCTTTGGGTCATTTGCTGAGTTACTGATACTGATGTGAGTGTTATCAAGTTGTACCCTTGGGATGAGGTGAGCCTAGGGTCCTCCTCCTCTGCTATCATCCCATCCTTCTTTTTCCCTGTATTAATTCTAATTCTATTCTATTCTATTCTATTCTATTCTATTCTATTCTATTCCATTCTATTCCATTCCATTCCATTCTATTCTATTCTATTCTATTCTATTTATTATTTGAGAGAGAGAGAGAGAGAGAGAGAGAGAGAGAGAGAGAGAGAGAGAGAGAATCTTAAGCGGGTCTTAATCAATCCCACAACCCTGGGATCGTGATCTGAGCTGAGTCAGACGCTCAACCGAATGAGCCACCCAGGTGTCCCTGTATTAACTCTTTAAAATGTTTAGTAGAATTTGCCTTGAAGCCATCTTGTCCTGGACCTTTTTGGGGGACATGGGTAGTTTTTTTGTTTGTTTGTTTGTTTGTTTTATGACTGATTTAATTTCATTGCTAGTAATTGTTCAAACTTTCTATTTCTTCCTGTTTCACTTTTGGAAGGTTATGTGTTTCTAGGAATTTATTCATTTCATTTAGGTTGATCGATTTATGGGCATATAGTTTTTCATAATATTCTCCTGTAATTCTTTGTATTACTGTGGTGTTGGTTGTTATTTCTCTTCTTTCAGTTCTGATTTAATTTATTTGACTTTTGTCTCTTTTTTTCTTTATGAGTTTGGCTAAAGGTTTATTCATTTTATTGATATTTTCAAAGAACAAGCTCCTGGCTACATTGATCTGTTGTATAGGGGCTTTTTAAGTCTCTATTTCATTTAGTTCTGCTCTAATCTTTATTATTTCCTTCCTTCTACTAGATTTGGACTTTGTTCTTTTTCTAGCTCCTTTAGGTGTAAGATTAGGTTGTTTATTTGAAATTTGTGTTTGTTTATTGAGGTAAGCATGTATTGCTATAAACTTCCCTCTTTGAACTGTCTTTTTTGCATCCCAAAGATTTGAGGCAGTTGTGTTTTCGTTTTCATTTGTCTCATGTATTTTTTGATTTCCTATTTGATTTCTTGGTTGACTTTGATATTTTTGAATCTGTTGAGGCTTATTTTGTGGAGTAATGTGTGATCTATTCTGGAGAATGTTCCATGTCCACATGAAAAGAATGTGTATTTTTCTGTGTTGTTTTTTTTTCCCTTTTCTCTTTATATTTATTTTAAATTATTAAGATGCTGACTTTTCACATGATCTTATAACAGGAGTGTTTTTCATACAGTTAATTATGAGCATTTTCACAATTTTTTAAAGGTTCAAGGGCCTGAAAATATTTTTATTGAAATCACTATAAAGCTAATGTGAAAACAAGAAACCAGAAAGTTCTCCCCACTCAGCTTTAGATATAAAGTAACTCATCAACAAACAAAATTTGCACATTGATGTGGCTACATCTGTATTAGGGGTCTTCAGAAAACAACTCCAAAGAATAACTATTTTTGTTTTTTTTGTTTCAAGTTTTTATTTAAATTCTATTTAGTTAACATACAGTATAATACTAGTTTCAATAACAGAATTTAGTGATTCATCACTTACCTACAACACCCAGTGCTCATCACATGTGCCCTCATAAATACTCATCACCCATTTAGGCCATCCCCCTGCCCACTTCCTTCCAGTAACCCTCAGTTTGTTCTCTATTGTTGAGAGTCTCTTTTATGGTTTGTGTCTTTTATTTTCTTTCCCCTATGTTTATCAGTTTTGTTTCTTAAATTCCACATATAAGTGAAATCATATGGTGTTTATATTTCTCTGACTGACATTTTACTTAGCGTAATACACTCCACCTCCAACCATGTTCTTGAAAATGGCAATATTTCATTCTTTTTTTTATGGCGGGGTAATATTCTATTATGTGTGTATATATACCAAATCTTATTTATACAGTCATTAGTCAGTAGACATTTGGTCTCTTTCCATAATTTAGATATTGTTGATAATGTTGCTATAAACATAGAGGTGCATATATCCCTTCAAATCACTATTTTTTTTAATTCTTTGGGTAAATACCTAGTAATGCAATTGCTAGATCATAGGATAGTTCTATTTTTAACACTTTGAGGAACCTCCATACTGTTTTCCACAGTGGCGGCACAAGTTTGCATTCCCACCAACAGTGTGTTTCTCTGTACCCTCCAACATCTGTTCTTCCTTGTGTTGTTAATTTTAGCCCCTCTGATTTGTGAGGTGGTATCTCATCGTAGTTTTAATTTATATTTCCCTGACAATGACTGATGTTGAGCATTTTTTCATGTGTCTCTTAGCCATTTGTATGCATTCTTTGGAAAAACACCTAATCATGTCTTCTGCCCATTTCTTAACTGGATTATTTGTTTTTGGGTATTGAGTTGCATCAGTTCTTTATATATTTTGGATACTAACTATCAGATATGCCATTTGCAAATATCTTCTCCTTTTCTGAAGGTTGCATTTTAGTTTTGTTGATTGTTCCCTTCACGATTGCAGAAGCTTTTTCTCTTGATGAAGTCTCAAAGTTTATTTTTGCTTTTGTTTCCCTTGCTTCAGGGGATGTGCCTGGCAAGAAGTTGTTATAGCCAATGTCAAAGTGTTTACTGCCTTTTTTCTCCTCCAAGATTTTGGTGGTTCTCTGTATCACATTTAGGTCTTTCATTCATTTTGAATATATTTTTGTGTATGGTGTGAGAAAGTTGTATGGTTTCATTCTTTTGCATTTTGTTGTCCAGTTTTCCAAACACTATTTGTTGAAGAGACTGTCTTTTTTCCATTGGATATTCTTTCCTGCATTTTCAAAGAAGAGTTGGCCTTATAGGTCCATTTGTGTTTTTTCATTAATGTTTATTTATTTTGAAAGGAGAGAAAGAGAGTACTGGGAAGGGGCAGAGAGAGAGGTAGAGAGAAAATCCCAAGCAGGCTCTGAGCTGTCTGGGCTTGATCTCATGAATGACCTGGGCTGAAATCAAGAATCAAACCCTTAAATGACAGTCACCCAGGCACCCCTCTGTGTTTTCTATTCTGTTCCATTGATCTATGTCTGTGTTTGTGCTTGATGACTACAGCTTTTGTAATATAGCTTAAAATCCAGAATTGTGATACCTCCAGCTTTGCCTTTCTTTTTTAAGATTGCTTTCACTATTCAGACTCCTTTGTGGTTCCATGCAAATTTTAGGATTGTTTGTATAGCTCTGTTAAAAATACTTGTAGTATTTTTGCAGGGATTGCATTGAATGTGTAGATTGCTTTGGATAGTATAGACATTCTAACAGTGTTTGTTCTTCTAACCCATGAACATGATTTTTAAAAAAATTTCTTTGTCTTCTTCAATTTCTCTCATAAGCATTCTATAGTTTTCAGAGTACAGATCTTTTACTTCTTTAGTTAGGTTTATTCCTAGGTATCTTATGGGTTTTGGTACAATAGTAACTGGGAGTGATTCCTATATTTCTCTTTCTGCCACTTCAATATTGTATTGAAATGGACAGATTTCTGTATGTTGATTTTGTATCCTGTTACTTTACTGAATTTCTGTATCAGTTCTAGAGATTTTGTGGTGTGTGTGTGTGTGTGTGTGTGTGTAGTCATTCAGGTTCTATGTAGGGTATCACGTCATCTATGAAGAGTGAAAGTTTGACTTCTTGCTAATTTGCATGACTTTTATTTCTTTTTGTTTTCTGATTGCTGAGGTTAGGACTTCAAGTACTATATCGAATGACAATGGTGAGAGTGGATATCCCTGTCGTGTTTCTGACTGTAGGGAAAAAGCTTTCAATTTCTCCCCACTGAGGATGAAAGTAGCTATGGGTTTTTCATATGTGCTTTATGATTTTGAGGTATGTTCCTTCTATCCCTACTTTGTTGAGGGTTTTTATTAAGAATTGATGCAGTACTTTGTCATTTTTTCTACATCTATTGACAGATCATCGTTTTATTAATGTGGTGTATCACATTGACTGATTTGAAAATATCGAACCACTCCTGCAGCCCAGGAATAAATCCCACTAGACTGTGGGGAATGATTCTTTTAATGTATTGTTGGATTCAATTTGCTAGTATTTTGCTGAGAAATTTGTCATCCATGTTCATTTGGGATATTGGTCTGTAATTTTTCCCTTTTAGCAGGGGGTCTTTTTTTTTGGTGTTGGAATCAAGATAATTTTGGCCTTGTCAAATGAGTTTGGAAGTTTTCCTTCCATTTATATTTTTTGGAAAAGTTTGAGAAGAATAGGTATTAACTTTTCTCTAAATGTTTAGTAGAATTCCCCTGGGAAGTCATCTGGCCTTGGACTTTTGTTTTTTGGGAGATTTTTGATTATTGATTCAACTTCTTTTCTGTTTATCAGTCTGTTCAAATTTTATATTTCTTCCTGTTTCAGTTTTGGGAGGTTATATGTTCCTAGGAATTTATCCATTTCTTCCAGATTGCCCAATTTGTTGGCATATAATTTTTCATAATATTCTCATAATTTTTCCTGTGGTGTAGATTGTAATATCTCCCCTTTCATTTTTTATTTTATTTATTTGGATTCTTTCTCTTTTCTTTTTGATAAGTCCAGCTAGGGGTTTATAAAGTTTTTAATTCTTTCAATAAACCAGCTCCTAGTTTCATTGGTCTGTTCTACTGTTTTTGTTTGTTTGTTTCTCTATCATTTGTTTCTGCTCTAATCTTTATTATTTTCCTTCTTCTGGCTTTAGGTTTCATTTACTATTCTTTTTCTTGCTACTTTAAGTTTAAGGTTACATTGTGTTTGAGAGTTTTGAGATTTTTCTACCTTTTTGAGGTAGACCTATATTCTATATACTTCCCTCTTATGACTGCTTTTGCTGTACCCCAAAGGTTTTGGACCATACTGTTTCATATGTTTCTATGTCATAAACATTTTTAAAAAATATTTATTTATTTTTGAGAGAGGAAGACAGAGGGTGCAAGAGGTAGAGAGAAAGAGGGACAGAGAATCTGAAGCAGGATCAGGCTCTGAGATGTCAGCACAGAGCCGAGCCCAACGTGGGGCCTGAACCCACAGTTTTCAAATTCATGACCTGAGCCAAAGTCGGACACTTAACTGACTGAGCCGCCCAGGTGCCCCTCTTTCTTTCTGTGTATTTTTAAATATTTCATATGTTTCTATGTATTTTTTAATTTATTCTTTAATTTCCTGGTTAACCCACCCATTCTGTTGTAGGATTGTTTTTAACCTCCATGTATTTGTGGTATTTCCAAATTTTTTCTTCTGGTTGACTTCAAGTTTCACAGCATTGTGGTCATCAAATATGCATGATATGATCTTAATCTTTTTGTACTTGTTGAGGCTTGATTTGTGACTTATTGTCAAATATTGTGATATGTGATCTATTCTGGAGAATGTCCCATGTGTACTTGAAAAGAATGTGTATTCTGTTAATTTAGGATGAAATGTTCTAAATATAGCTTTTAAGTCCATCTAGTCCAGTGTGTCATTCAAAGCCATTGTTTCCTTTTTGATTTTATTCTTAGATGATCTGTCCATTGTTGTAAGTGTGGTGTTAAATCCGCTGCTACTATTGTGTTATTATCAATGAGTTCCTTTATGTTTTTTATTAATTGTTTTATATATTTGGGTGTTTTCCATTTGGGGGCATAAATGTTTACAAATGTGAGATCTTGTTGGATAGATGCCTTTATTATGATATATTATGATATAGTGCCCTTATTCATCTTTTGTTACAGTCTTTGTTTTAAAGTCTAGTTTGTTTGATATAAGTATGGCTACTCTGGCTTTCTTTTGATGTCCATTAGTGTGATAATTGTTTCTCCATCCCCTCACTTTCAATCTGTAGGTGTCTTTACGTCTAAGATGAGTCTCTTGTAGGTGCATATAGATTAGTCTTGATTTTTTTGAATCCATTCAGATATCCTATGTATTTTGATGGAGCATTTAGTCCATTTACATTCAGAGTGATTATAGATAGCTATGATCTTTGTGCCATTGTATTACCTTTAAGTTGTAGTTTCTCGAAATTTTCTCTGTTCCTTTGTAGTCTTTGTCATTTTTGGTCTTTCTTTCCCACTCAAATAGTCCTCTTTAATATTTCCTGTAGGGCTGTATTAGTGGCCATGAACTCCTTTAGTATCTGTTTCTCTGAGAAACTCTTTATCTATCCTTCTATTCTAAGTGGCAGCCTTGCTAGTTAATGTATTCTTGGCAACATGTTTTCCCATTCAGCATGTTGAATATATCATGCCACTCCCTTTAGGCCTGCCAAATTTCTGATAGAGGTCTACTACTAACTTTGTTTGTCTTCCCTTGTAGGTTAGGGAATTACTTTCCCTTGTTGTTTTTAGGATTTTTTTCCTTATCTCTGTATTTTTCAAATTTTACTGTGATATGTCTTGGTGTTGGTCTGTTCTGGTTAATTTTGATAGGAGTTCTCTCTGCCTCTGAGATTTGAATGTCTGCTTCTTCCCCTTGATTAGGAATATTTTCAGCTATACTTTGCTCATATAAATCTTCTGCCCCCTTTCCCTTTGTTTTTCTTCTGGGACTTCTATGATATGAATGTTATTATGGTTTATGGAGTTGCTGAATCCTCTGAGTCAACATTCATGATCCATGATTTTTCTTTCCCTCTCTCTATTCAGTTTCCCTATTTTCCATAATTTTATCTTCTATATCACTTATTCACTCCTTTGTTTCTTCCATCTTTGTGGTCATTACAGCAAGTGGCTTTTGCATCTTGGTTATAGCATTTTTTATTTAGGTCTGACTAGATTTTAGGTCTTTTATCTCTGCATTAAGGGACTCCTTGGTGTCTTTTATGCTTTTCTTAAGTCCAGCAAGTATCCTTCTGACTGTTTTAAATTCTGGGTTAGGCATATTGTTTATATGTTTACATTAGATCCCTGGCCATGACCTTTTCTTGTTCTCTCTTTTAAGATGAATTCTTTCATCTTAGCCTTTTGTTTATGTCTCTGTCTTCTTCTCTGTGTTAGGAAAGTGTATTATGTTTCCTGCTACTGAGAGTAATGGTTTTATGGAGAAGGGGTCATATACTGTCCAGGGCCTGGCACTTCAGGAGTTTCTCTTTTGTATGCTGTGTGCACTCTGCTACTGTGTTTGGCTGCTCTTTCCTTCACATCAGTCCTCTTCAGAGTTTCTCCTTGGCTGAAGTGGAAAGTGTTTGAACCTTGTCCATAGTGTGGCAAGTTTTAACTAGGTGTTATCTGGTCTGCTTGCTAAAAGAGGTCTGATATTATTTCCATTAGAGCTGAAGCTTTTCAGCACTCTATGGTTAGTAAACTTGGTATTTGCAGGGAGGTTTATGTTGGTCTTCTGTGGAATGGCCTTGATGGTCTGGTACTCAGGCATATTTGTTCTAGTTAAAAAGCACCTGAAAAGTGGAGAAGGGTGGGGCTTGTTGTACGTGGCTCCACTGTTGTTGATGTTCTACTCACTGAACTCAGTCTGTACTGAGTGAGGCATCAGCTCTCTCTGTCACCCCCAGAGATGAGAGTTCACACCTGCCAGTGTCTTGGAAGCCCTCACAGAAGAGCAAACAATATCTCCACGTGTGTCTCCAGTATCCCTCTGATCCCTGCCTTCACCTTGTCTGTGTTGGGGCTGTCTGCCTACCTGGCCATTCAGTGTACCTGTCTTTTAACTCAGGCATACCAGCTGAGTTTCAAAACTCTGAACTTTAAATAACCAGCATGGCATGGACCTGTGCTGGTCCTCTAGGGTAGGGTCTCACTGCACTATGGCTGGTTTGTCCAAGAAGGGCAGTCACACCAATACATAGGATCTTGGATTTTAGAGTAAGGCACAGCAACAAGCAGGTATCTCTATACCTGTGCTTAATGGGTGAGGGAGTGCAATGGTACCCACCAGGTATTTTGTCCTCTGAGAAGCAATGATCCCCCCTCTCTGATGCACTCCAACACGGAGGAAACACCTCTCTCCGTGTGTCCCAGGGGATCCTCAGATCACACCATCTTCTCCCAGGCCACTGCCCTCCTTCACAGGAACAGCACCACACATGCCAGGCTCTACACTGGCCACAGACTGGATTCCTAAATCTCCACTCTCTGAGCTCTGCTAGTTGTAAAAACTCATAATAATGAGCCCCTCTTTTGGAGGAACCAAGATGATGGAACAACATGGAAGTGTTTTTTTTTTTTTTGCATCTCTCATCCCTGAAATGCAGCTAGATCAACACTAAACCATCTTGCACATCTAGAAAACTGATTTGAGGATTAACACAACAATCTACACAACGTGAATCAGAGAACTCGACAGGTACATTGTTCAGAGAGGTGAACTGGGGAAGAGAGAAGCCATGATGGGTAGGGAGCTGTTTTTGCTTGTGGAGAGAGGATGGCTACAGGGAGAGAGGGTGGGAACCCCCCCCCAAAAGCGGCAGGAGAAAAAAGAAAGAGTTCACAAGGGACTGAACAAAAAAGTAAGAAAGGAGAAAAGAGAGCGTTTAAATTCCATTAAGATTCTATAAACAGTGGAAGCACAGAGTCTGAAACTCTGCAGCTCAATACCTGGCAGTACTCTGGTGGGAAAGGCAAATCACCAAGAGCAGAGAGCAAGGTCTGAAGGGTCCTTGGGCCACACAGGGAAGGCAGTTCCCCTGCTGGGAGGACATTTGGTAGAGGCTGTGTGGCCACCCCACAGGCAAAGTCCCAGCAGAGCCTGGAGAACAACCACATTCACTGGTGCTGGAACAAGGACATTAAGGGAGAAGCCTGGTGCCAGATGTGTGTTGTGATTTACCTTAATCCCTGAAACACTGCTGCTCATGATTCCATGAATTTTTCTGGAGCAGGCTGGTACCTAGCTGCAGTCTCTGGACATTGCAAGCAGTGTGGGCTCACAAATGTTCTGGAGGCAGGCAGGCACTCAGCAATTGCTCTGTGAGACCTTCCCTCAGTGGCTCAGAATGAGTCAAAGACACAATCCCTCAGAAGTGAGGGTTTGGGAACACAGCCACATCTGGGATGAACTCAGGAGAGAGGTGCCACCTAGCAGCCTGATGGCCTGGTCACAGACAGTGTAAAAGTGGGGAGTGGACGGTAGCCACAAACAAACGAGGGTGACCAATTGCTGGTGGGAGAGCACAGAGTTCTGATACTAGAGACTGCATAGCTGGGTGATGCTATTTTCACCCTTTCTGCACATGCTCATACACAGCTACATACGCCACAACAATCCACCCCAGTAAACTAAGCAGGGCCATCTAGTGGATAACGGAGCTGTTACACTAAACTCCACCCAACTGGGCCAACCTCGTTCTTCAGGAACACAAGTCTCTCTGCCTGCTTAGTTTGTGGACTATAAAGTGCTTTGTAGTTTGACTTCTAGGGGAAAATGGATGTAATTTCCATCATATTTCATTCTGTTCGCTGGTCCATATACTCACTTTTTTTCTTTTATTTTCTTACTCTTAAATGCAGAAAGATAAAATGTGTATTTTTATTTTCTATTTTTAGTAAAAAAGTTTAATTTTGTTTCCACTATATTTTTACTTTTTTGTAAATAATCATAATTCTATTTTACTTCTGCCATTTCATTTTATTTTATTTTAGTGTATTCATTTTTTTCAAATTTTCAAACGTTTTCCTTCTTTTTTCTTTTTTTCCTTTTTTTTTATCTTTCCCTTTTTTCTATAATCTATCAAGTTCCTTTCAGCAACCAGAATAAAACACACCTAGGAACTAGCATCCTTTATTTGATTTTGTTGTGTTGTTTTTAATTTTTAATTTTTTTTACCTTATTAGCTTCTTTTCTTCCTTCAAAATGATGAAACAAAGGAATTCACCCCAAAAGAAAGAACAGGAAGAAATGATAGCCAGGATTTAATCAACACAGATACAAGATGATGCCTCAACCAGAATTTAGAATCATGGTAATAAGAATACTAGCTGGGGTTGAAATAGATTAGAATCCCTTTCTGCGGAGACAAAAGAAGTAAAAGCTAGCAAGGATGAAATAAAAAATGCTATAACTGAGCTGCAATCTCAAATGGATGCCATGGCAGCAAGGATGGATGAAGCAGAGCAGCGAATCATTGAGATAGAGGACAAACTTATGGAGAACAGTGAAGCAGAAATAAAAGGGAAATAAGGCAAAACAGCATGATTTAAGAACTAGAGAACTTAGTGACTCATTAAAAAGGAACAACATCAGAATCATAAGGGTCCCAGAAGAGGAAGAGAGAGAAAAAGGGGGAGAAGGGTACTGTGAGCAACCCATACCAGAAAATTTTCCTAATCTGGGCAAAGACACAGACATCAAAATCCAGGAAACACAGAGGACTCCAATTAGATTCAACAAAAACCGACCATGAACAAGATGTATAAGAGTCAAATTCACAAAATACTCAGGTAAGGAAAGAATCATGAAAGCAGTAAGGGAAAAAAAGTCCTTAACCTCCAATGGAAGACAGATCAGGATCACAGCACACCTATGCACAGAAAGGAAGCCAGAAAGGAGTGGCAGGATTTTTTCAACGTGCTGAATCAGAAAAATATGCACACAAGAATTCTTCATCCAGCAAACCTGTCATTCAAAATAGAAGGGGAGATAAAAAGTTTCCCAGACAAAAAAAATTAAAGAAGTTCATGACCACTAAGCCAGTTCAGAAGAAACATTTAGGGGGACTCTCTGAGGAGGGAAAAGACGAAAACAAACAAACAAACAAACAAGAAAACAAACAAAAAGACCAAAAGCAGCAAAAAATAGAAAGGACCAGAAAACACCACCAGAAACTCCAACTTTACAAGCAACATAATGGCAATAAATTCATATATTTCAGTACTCACTCTAAACATCATGGATTAAATACTCCAATCAAAAGACAGGGTAACAGAATGGAAAAGAAAACAAGATCCATCTATATACTGTTTACAAGAGACCCACTTTAGACCTAAAGACACCTTCAGACAGAAAGAGGATGGAGAACCATCTATCATGTTAATGGTCGACAAAAGAAAGCTGTAGTAGCCATACTTATATCAGACAATCTAGACTTTAAAATAAAGACTGTAACAAGTGGTGAAGAAGGACATTATATCATAATTAAGGGGTCTATCCACCAAGAACTCCTAACAATTGTGAACATTTATGCTCCAAATATGGAAGTACACAAATATATAAATCAATTAATCACAAACATAAAGAAACTCATTGATAATACTACCATAATGGTAGGGGACATCAACACCCCACTTACAGCAATGGACAGATCATCTAATCAGAAAATCAAAAAGAAAACAATGTGACACACTGGAACAGATGAACTAAATAGATGTATTCAGAACATTTCATCCTAAAGCAGCAGAATACACATTCTTCTACAGTGGACATAGAATGGTCTCCAGAATAGATCACATACTGGGACATAAATCAGCCCTCAAGAGTACAAAAATATTGAGATCATACCTTACATATTTTCAGACCACAATGCTATGCAACTCAAAGTCAACCACAAGAAAATATCTGGAAAGATAAAAAATACCTGGAGACTAAAGAACATCCTACTAAAGAAGGAAGGGGTTAACCAAGAAGTTAAAGAGGCAATTAAGAGGTATATGGAAACCAAGGAAAATGATAACACCACAGCCCCAAATATCTGTAATTCAGCAAAGGCCATCATAAGAGGGAAATATATAGCAATACAGGCCTTCCTAAAGACAGAAGAAAGGTCTCAGATACTCAAACTAACTTTATACCTTAAAGAGCTGAAAAAGAACAGCAAATAAAACCCAAAACCAGTAGAAGACAGGAAATAATAAAGATTAGAGCAGAAATTAATGATATCAAAACAAAACAAAACAGTAGAACAAATCAATGAAGCCATAAACTGTTTCTTTAAAAGAATTAACAAAATTGATAAGTCCAGCCAGATTGATCAAAAAAAAAAAAAAAAAAGGAAAGGACCCAAGTTAATGAAATCAAGAATGAAACATGAGAGACCACAACCAACACAGCAAAAATACAAACAATAATAAGAGAATATTACAAGAAATTATACACCAATAAAATGGGAAATCTGGAAGAAATGGACAAGTTCTTAGAAACATATACACTACCACAACTGAAAAGGGAAAATGGAAAATTTGAACAGACCCATAACCAATAAAAAAATCAAATTAGTAATTTAAAAACTCCCAAAAAACAAGAGTCCAGGGCAAGATGGCTTTCAAGGGGAATCCTACAAAACATTTAAAGAGGTAACACCTATTCTCTTGAAGTTGCTCCAAAAAATAGAAATGGAAAGAAAACTTCCAAAGTCTTTCTAGGAACCCAGCATTACCTTGATTCCAAAACCAGACAAAGACCCCACTAAAAAGGAGAACTATAGACCAATTTCCCCGATGAACATGGATGCAAAAATCCGCAACAAGTTATTAGCCAACTGGATCCAACAATACATTAAAAAAAATTATTCACCACGACCAAGTGGGACTTATATCTGGGATGCAGGACTGGTTCAATATTCATAAAACAATCAGTGTGATATGTTACATCAGCAAAAAAAGGACAAGAACCACATGATCTTCTGAATAGATGCAGAGAAAGCATTTGACAAAACAGCATTCTTTCTTGATAAAAACCCTCAAGAAAGTAGGGATAGAAGGATCATACCTCAAGATCATAAAGGCCATAAATGTAAGACCTACCAATAATATCATCCTCAATGGGGAAAAACTGATCACTTTCCCCCTAAGGTCAGGAATGAGACAGAGATGTCCACTCTCACCACTGTTATCCAACATAGTATTGGAAGTCTTAGCCTCAGCAGTGAGACAACGCAAAGGAATAAAAGACATCCAAATCAGCCAGGAGGAGGTCAAAATTTCACTCTTCACAGATGACGTGATACTTTATACGGAAAACCCAGAAGATTCCACCAAAAAACTGCTAGAACTGATTCATGAATTCAGGAAAGTTGTAGGATATAAAGTCAATGCACAGAAATCTGTTGCATTCCTATACACCAACAGTGCAGCAACAGAAAGAGAAATCAAGAATAGATCCCATTTTCAATTGCACCAAAAACCATAAAATACCTAGGAATAAATCTAACCAAAGAAGTGAAAAATCTATACACTGAAAACTATAGAAACCTTGTGAAAGAAATTGAAAAATACACAAAAAAGGGGAAAATATTCCATGTTCCTGGATAAGAAGAACAAATATTGTTAAAATGGCAATACTACCCAAAGCAATCTACATATTCAATGAAATCGCTATCAAAATAACACCAGCATTCTTCACGGAGCTAGAACAAATAATCCTAAAATCTGTATGGAACCAGAAAAGACCCCGAATAGCCAAAGCAATCTTGAGAAAGAAAACCAAAGCAGGAGGCATCACAATCCCGCACTTCAAGCTGTTTTACAAAACTGTAATCATCAAGACAGTATGGTACTATCACAAGAACAAACACTCAGATCAACAGATCTGTGTAGGCTCCAAGCTGTCAGCACAGAACCTGACCTGGGGCTCAATTCAAGAAGTGAGATTATGACCTGAGCCGAAATCAGATGCTCAACCGACTGAGCCATCCATGTGCCTACAAACCTGGACCACTTTATTACACCATACGTAAAAATAAACTCAAAATGGATGAAAGATCTAAATGTAAGACAGTAAGCCATCAAAATCCTAGAGGAGAAAGCAGGTAAAAACCTCTTTGACCTCAGCCACAGCAACTTCTTTCTCAACATATTTCTGGAGGCAAGGGAACAAAAGCCAGAATGAACTACTGGGATCTCATCAAAATAAAAAGTTTCTGCACAGTGAAGGAAACAATCAGCAAACCTAAAGGCAACCAACGGAATTGAAGAAGATATTTGCAAATGACGTATCAGATGAAGGGTTAATATCCAAAATCTATAGATAACTTATCAAAATCAACACCCAAAAAACAAATAATCCAGTGATGAAATGGGCAAAAGACATGAATAGACACTTCTCTAAAGAAGACATACAGATGGCCAACTGACACATGAAAAAATGCTCAACATCACTCATCATCAGGGAAATACAAATCAAAACCACAATGAGATGCCACCTTACACCTGTCAGAATGGCTAACATTAACAGCCCAGGAAACAACAGATGTTGGCGAGAATGCAGAGAAAGAGGATCTCTTTTGCACTGCTGGTAGGAATGCAAACTGTTGCAGCCACTCTGCAAAACAGTATGGAGGTTCCTCAAAAAATTAAAAATAGAACTACCCTACAACCCAACAATTGTACTACTAGGTATCTATCCAAGGGATTCAGGTGTGCTGTTTTGAAGGGGCACATGTACCCCAATGTTTATAGCAGTACTATTGACAATAGCCAAAGTATAGAAAGAACCCAAATGTCCATTGATGGGTGAATGGATAAAGAAGATGTGGTACATATACAGTGGAGCATTACTCAGCGATCAAAAAGAATGAAATCTTGCCATTTACAACTACATGGATGGAACTAGAGGGTATTATGCTAAGTGAAATTAGTCAGTCAGAGAAAGACAAATATCATATGGCTTCACTAATGTGAGGAATTTAAGACACAAAACAGATGAACATAAAAGAAAGGAAGCAAAAATAACATAAAAACAGGAAGGGGGACAAAACATTAGAGACTCTTAAATACAGAGAGCAAACAGAGGGTTACTGGAGGGGTTGTGGGAGGGGAATTGGCTAAATGGGTAAGGGGCATTAAGGAATCTACTCCTGAAATCATTGTTTCACTATATGCTAACTAACTTGGATATAAATTAAAAAAATAAAATAATAAAATAAAATAATGAGACCCTCTTATTTTCCCAGTCAATATTTTTGGTGAAATCTTTCACTTCTGTGATCGCCTGTGGGTTTCTCTGTCTCTGTGTGTGTGTCTCTCTCTCCACTCTCTGTGATCAGGGCTCCCTGCCCTCCATAGCACCCATGATCCTTTCCTTCTCCAAATCACATCTCTGCTCCTCCTACCTTACATGATATGGCTTCTCCTCTCCTTCTAGTTGTTCTGTTTGTTTTCTCAGTCTTGAGATCTATTTGTTGGGTGTTCAGAATGATTTGATATTTATATAGCTGTGTTCAAGGCATGAGGCAAGCATAGGGTCCTACTTGTACTCCACTATTTTAACTTTCCCATCTATTTTTGGATGAAATTTTCCGTATATATCTGTCAGGTCCATCTCGTCCAATGTGTCACTCAAAGCCACTGTTTCTTTCTTGATTTTCTGTCTGAATGATCTGTCCATTGATGTAAATGTGGTGTTAAGGTCCCTATTACTGTTATGTTACTGTCAGTTTTTTTCTTTAGGACTGTTAATAGTAACTTTATGTATTTAGATGCTGCCATATTGGGTGTGTAAATATTTGCAATTGTTACATCTTCCTATTGGATTGTTCCTTTATGATTACATAGTGTCCTTCAGTGTCACTTGTTAAAGTCTTTGTTTTAAAGTCTATTTTGTCTGACATAAGTTGTTGGTACCCAGCTTTCTTTTGACATTTACATGGTAAGTGATTTTTTTGTCCCTTCTTTTTTAATCTACATGTCTTTTTAGGTATGGAGTGAGTTTGTTGTAGGTAGCATGCAGGTGGGTCTTTTTTATCCATTCAGTCTCCCTATGTCTTTTGATTATTTAGTACATTCACATTTAAAGTAATTATTGAGATGTATGTAGTTATTGTCATTTGTGAGTTATTTTCTGGTTGTGTTTGTAGTTCTTTATTCCTTTCTTCTCTTGCCTTCTTCCTTTGTGGTTTGATGGTTTTCTTTTTTTTTTAATTTTTTTTCAACGTTTTTTATTTATTTTTGGGACAGAGAGAGACAGAGCATGAACGGGGGAGGGGCAGAGAGAGAGGGAGACACAGAATTGGAAACAGGCTTCAGGCTCCGAGCCATCAGCCCAGAGCCTGACGCGGGGCTCGAACTCACGGACCGCGAGATCGTGACCTGGCTGAAGTCGGACGCTTAACTGACTGCGCCACCCAGGCGCCCCTTGATGGTTTTCTTTTGTGTTATGCTGGATTCCTTTCTCTTTATTTTTTTTGTGTATCTGTTTTGATTTGTGGTTATCATTAGGTTCAAATTACATCCTATGAATATAGCAGTCTGCATAAATTGATGGTCACCTGAGTTTGGACCCATTCTAAAAGCACTAAATTAGCTATTATACCCCCTACATATTATGTTTTGATGTCATACTTTACATGCTATTATTTTGTAAACCTTTGACCAATTTTTATAGATATAATTGATTTTACTGCCTTTGTGCTTTTCCTCCATACTAGCTTTATAAGTGATTTATCTACTACTTAGTATATGTTTGTATTTACTTGTCAAATTTTTTCCTTTTATAATTTTCTTATTCCTCTTCATGGCCTTTTCTTTCTGCTCAAAGAATTCCCTTTAATGGTTCTTATAAGACTGGCTTGGTGGTGATGAACTCTTCAACTTTTGTTTTTCTGGTTAACTCTATCTCTTCCTGTATACTGAATGATAATTGTTCCAGGTAGAGTATTCTTGGTTGCAGGATTTTTCCTTTGAATTCTTTGAGTATATCATGTCATTCCCTTCTGGTCTGTAGTGTTTCTGCTGAAAAAATTCTGCTGATACCCTAATGTGGTTACTTTTGTAAGTGAATGTTTTATTTTTTCTTGCTGCTTTTGTTTATTTAAAAAAATTTTTAAAAATATTTATTTATTTTTGAAAGAGCACATGAGAGAACATAGACAGGCAGAGAGAGTGAGAGAAGGGGAGGAACAGAGAGAGAGGGAGACACAGAGTCCAAAGCAGGCTCCAGGCCCTGAACTGTCAGCACAGAGCCCGACATGGGGTTCGAACCCACAGTGAGTTCTTGATCTCAGCCGAAGTCAGATGCTTAACCAACTGAGCCACCCAGGCACCCTGTATCTTGCTGCTTTTAAAATTCTCTCTTTATCACTACTTTTTGCCACTTTTATTATTATGTTTCTTGGTGTGGACCTCCTTGGGTTGATTTTGTTGGAGGCTCCATGTGCTTCCTGAATCTAGACATCTGTTTCCTACCCCCAGTTAGGGCAGTTTTTAGCTATCATTTCTTTAATTTTTATTTTCTCTTATCTCATTGTTCTCCTTCTAGGATCCCTATAATGCAAATGTTATTTAGGTTGATGATGTTGTTGAATTCCCTTAACCTATTCTCATATTTTTATTATTCTTTTTTTTCTTTTTCCTGTTCCATTTGGTTGCTTTCCATTACCCTGTCTTCCAGGTTGCTGAATCATTTTCTGCCTTCTCTAATTTCCTGTTGATTTTTTATAGTGTATTTTTTATTTCAGTTGTTGATCTTTATCTCTGACTGGTTCCTTTTTATATTTTTAATCTCTATGTTGGTGATCTCACTGAGATCATCCACTCTTTTCATAAGTCCAGTGATCATCTTTATGGCCGTTGCTTTATTTTTTTTATGAGGCATATTGCTTATCTCCATTTAATTTAGCTCTTTGTTTGTTTTTTCCTTGGTTTTTCATTCGAGACATATTTCTGTATTTTTATTTTGTCTCACTCGGTGTTTGTTTCTATGTATTGGGAAAATCAGTTATATCTCCTGATCTTGAAAGTAGTGGCCTTATGAAGAAGAGATACTATGGTGCCCTGTAGCACAATGCCCCCTGTTCACCAGAACCAGGTGCTTCAGGGGTGTCTCCCATGTGGGTTGTTTGTGTCATACTGTTGTGGCTGAGCTGTGTTTGTCTTAAGTCTAGTCAGCTGCAGTGGCCCATTTTAGCCCAGACAGGGTTGGATTCCTGTGCTGTTAAGAGGTCAGTCTTGGGTTGCCTCAGGCTTATAGTTGGGGAGTGTCAGCAAGCAGACCAGATGCCTGCCCTCAGCTCTTTTTCCAGGGCTGCAGTTGTTCCAAAATGTAGGGTGCTCTCCTTACCTTGTCCCATGAGAGACTTTTGTTTGTTAGCACAATCAGAATTCTGACCAGATGTCTGATGGGCTGCAGATGCACTAATGGGCAGTGCTTGCTATAAGGGTCACTTGCTAGGATTGTGGACACACAGGTGCATGTGGTTATCTTCCGTTATTCCCAGGGCAGGGTTCACTTTTGAATGGTGTATGTCCTTGCCCAGGATGCTTTCAGGATGTGTCAGGCCAGGACCTGCTTTGGGGGAATACCTGCTAAGTGACAGGGGTGGATGGAATGGATCCACAGGAGAATGTGTGGGTGGAGCAGGCTGTGTTAGCAGGTTAGAACGGAAGTGTTCACAGTGGTTCCTTCAAGTGTTTGACTACCTAGGCTGGAAGGTTGAGAGGAGAAATGATACCTGCCAACTCTATTTTTCTTGCAGAAGTCTTCTAGAGATCTCTCCCCCTCCAGCACACGTTCTGAGATTAGTAAATAAATCTTCATGTATACCCCGGCACTTTTCAAACTGTTGCTGCTATGCTTATGTGGTGAGGTTATTTATTATGCTTGCTCTTTAAGGGCAGGGAATCAGTTACCTGTTGCCCTCTGCTTCTCCCAGAGCTAAGCCTGCTAATTTCTAAAGTACCTAGCCTTACGTCCCAAGCCCAACCACTTTTTAAAGTCAGATGTTATGGGGACTCATCTTCCTAGTACAGTCCCTTGTGCCTGGCATGACTGGTAGACTTTTCCCTTCTCCGTGATTTGGTATTCCTCCTGTTTGTGGTTAACCTCATTGGTTCCCAATTATGTCTCTGCCATTCCTATCCTTTTCAATGTGGCTTCATTTTTACTCTTAACTGTGGAATGCCTGCTCTGCCAGTCTTTGGGTTGTTTTTAGAGATAGTTGCACTGATGTGGCTGTTATCTCAGTATATCTGTGGGATAAAGTGAGCCCAGGATCCTCCTACCCTGCCATCTTCCCAAAAGTCTCTAATTAGATATGGTTTTAAATTTATCCTTAACTTCATATTTTGCTTAGATCATTAATGTGATGAAGTGCATCATTAGTATCCAGAGCTGTGTTCAAGGTTTTGTCCTGACACTTAAAAACTATTCAGTCTTGGTAGTCAGTTAATCTCCACAAAATTCAATGAAATAGGGATTTAAAACAGGGATAAAATTAACACTTACTTGAATGGTTATTGTTTGGGTTAGAAATAATACATGTAAATTGTTTTACACAGTGCCTACATGTTTTTTGTAAATTCATTATCAAGCCAGAACAAGTAACTGAAAAAGAAACCCTTATTTTCTACATAAAACAAGAAACAGATCTATCCACAAAATTCATTAATAAATTCTATTTGAGAGTATGATAAACATAGAGTAAAAATTTTTTTTAATTTTTGAGACAGATAAAGCGTGAACAGGGGAGGGGCAGAGAGAGAGGGAGACACAGAATGTGAAACAGGCTCCAGGTTCTGAGCTGTCAGCACAGAGCCCGATGTGGGGCTCAAACCCACGAACTGTGAGATCATAACCTGAGCCAAAGTCAAACGTTCAACCGACTGAGCCACCCAGGCTCCCTGATATAGTAAAAAATGTTAAAGCTTACTTCAAAATATTCTTTCAGAAATCTATTCAACCCATATTCTCTTATATGTTGGTTTACGGTCTCTTGCATTTAGCTTACAAATGTCGTATAATTTGTAAAAATATATAGCAAATCTTATTAACCAATAGCTATGCTGAAATCCTAGCATATTATCATGTATTGGGATATTGTTATTGCATACTAGAAAAAGGCCTTGTATTTCCCACAAGTAACAACTAATTTCTGATAGAATCTGTAGTTTTATATTTATTATGAATTTAAGTTTGATGACCTTAAAACCTTGCTTATTAAAACAGAGCACTTTGTCGAACTTTTTCCTTTTATATTTCCTCTTATACCTCTTTAGGTGGAATATTTTGATGATAAAATTTCTCCTTCCTTTCCCCCAAGGATTCACTATTTTTACTGGTTATGAGAATCATACTTCACTTCTACTCTTTTTCTTTGCTTTGTCACTGTCCCCTATTCTATCACTTCCTTGTGTCCTTTCATGCTTAATTTTCTATACTGTTTTCTTTTATTTCTATACCAAAACAGACATTTTATAGGACTTTTTAAATCAATTTATCTACTTTTGCCCTTTAGCATTGCATTATTTTCCTTAAAAATTTCCTTAAAATTAAAAAAAGTTACACAAATGTATTGTCATTATTCAAACTGCCCTTCTAGACTGAAATCACCCAAAACCAGATGTTTCCATTTTCAAAATTTGTCTGTACTCTGTTTTTATAGTTAACCTCTAAGCTTTAATTTCTCACTACACTGTGGCTACCTGCACCCTCTCCCTTAACCATTCCAGCTACACTAAGGCCCAATTTGATATTCTTACTCATCTTTCTAATTTCTCCTTAAGATGTTGTGCATCATTCCTTCTTAAGGCACAGCTCAAAGGCCCTGCTCTTCAAGAAATTTTGGCTTCTTCAACTCTGACAGTATGAAATTTGGTCTTCATTTTGCATTCAGTGTAATTTTATATTCCAGCAATTACCTATTTCTGACAACCACCATCTCTTACTGCTTCCTCTCCCTACCTCAATCTATCAAGTTATTTCTTCTGCATGAAATGTCATTTCTGTCTCCGTCTAAGACTAATCTCATGTGATTCTGGATCTTGAAGTAGTTTTAAAACATGTCTGCAAATGTTTTGACATTCCTCCTACAAAGATTCCCCTCTCCTTGAATTTGGGCACTCTTTGTGATTCACTTCTAATATGTTAGGTGAGAAGCAGAATAACTTCAAAAGCTAGGTTAGAAAAGGCAATTCAGCTTCTGCCTATTTCCCTTTCTTGAGACACAGGTCTTGAAAGCTCTGAATTGACATATGAGAAGCCTGACTACATGAAGTTTCTGGATAGAGAAAATATATATAGTAGTCACAGAGATGGAGATGCCCAAGAAGCTCCAGCTGTTCCAGCCTCCAATAGTTTGAATCTTTCCAGTGTCAACCACCAGGCATGTAAGTGAACAAAATCTTCAGATGATTCCAACCAGCAGCTTTTGACCTCCCCCAAATGACTGAGTGGAGTGGAAATTAGATATCTACACTGAGTTCTGCCCACATTGCAGATTTGTGAGCAAAGTAATATACCCTGTTAATTCCAACTGCTTCATTACTCTGAACTTCAGTCTCTACGTCTCAGCTCAGAGATCATACTGGTCTGTTTGGCTTAACCTCCAAATGCCATATTGTGAATATATCTTCATAGAGAATGTGTGGGCAAATATGGTGCTGCCATGTGCCTCTTTTTTTTTCTCACAAATCAAAACCCTGCGTTTTTTAGAGTTGTGTACAGCAGGAATATGAGTTCACTATCTGTTATTCCACTATGACAGGAAGTGGGGCTTTTATGAAGACAAATTCATAAAGCATTCATTTACTTTAATGAAGATAAAATTCAAAGGCAGAAAACACCTTCTGGGAGAAAAATAGTTATTCCATGGAGTCTTTTTAATTATTATAAGAGACTGTAAGAAATAGTTGTTGGTAATTTTAATCACATAAAATTTTTTTTCATCTTGCTTCACTCTTGAAAAGTCGCAATAGATAGAATGTGGAAATTAATTTTTCCCCTTAAGAGATGTGAAAAACTGTATTTTGAGAGTTTACTGACAAATGAAGTTCACCTTGACATTTTTGTGAGCTACTTAACAATTTATGATCTTTTCATGTAAAATTTTAATATATAGTTTTTTATCTCTGTGGCTGAAGAAGGATGAAAAAATTATAGATAAGTGTCACTTTTCTACAAAATATTTAGAAACATTTGCTTGGAACCCTTTTCATTTTATGTACAACTCAATTAAAGTTATTGCTTAGCTTTCTTTGGAATGGCTCTCTGAATTTAATTGCTACTAAACTAATTTTGCTTTTTGGAACTGGTTTGCTGTCATAATTGTAACCTAGTTATATCCTAAACAACCAAGGTGGCACACAGCCACTCTAAATTCTGTACAGTAATTTTGCTAGTTGGAAATTGTAGCTCAGAAAGATGAGCCATTAAATAAAAATTTAGTTATAATTAAAATCTGAGTCAAAAGTAATCATTTTATTCAATGTGTACATGAAATTTTCAGATTGAGAAGACCAGGCAAAGAGTGTAAAATGTTTTTAGTTTATCATCATGACATACAACTTGAATAAAGTATCTCTTTAGTAATTATTACTAGCATACTGATGCATTTAAAAAAATAGTACTAAATGCCCTAAAAATGAAAGAAAAAGCAAATAAAACAGTCAAGAGATAACCAGTCACATAAAACTAAAAATAATACTTTTAAAAGAAATATAATAGAAAATGCAAAGAATGGAGTCTGGAAGACCTACATAATGAATCTCCTTTTTCTGCTTAAATGTTAGAGAAGGACTACTCCTATGATGTATATGTGGATGAGGCAATTGCTTCTGGGGTGCTAGTTATGAGACACATCTGGCCTATGTGCCTGAAAACCTCTCCAGTGAATGGGGCTGGAATTCTAATCATTAAACACCTGCTTCTAGGAGTAAAGTAAATTCTGAAGGCCCATCTACTACAAACCAACTATATCTTAAATAAAAAATACTTTCTAATGAATTGCTTGACTTAAAGGAGTTAAGGAAAATCTCCAAGAATCATTTTCTAAATAGACAAATATTTATTTATTTATTTATTTATTTATTTATTTATTTTTTATATGAAACTTATTGTCAAATTGGTTTCCATACAGCACCCTGTGCTCATCCCAACAGGTGCCCTCCTCAATACCCCTCACCCACCTTCCCCTCCCTACAACCCCCCCCATCAACCTTCAGTCTGTTCTCAGTTTTTGAGTTTCTTATGTTTTGGCTCCCTCCTTCTCTAACCGTTTTTTTCCCCTTCCCCTCCCCCATGGTCTTCTGTTAAGTTTTTCAGGATCCACATAAGAGTGAAAACATATGGTATCTGTCTCTCTCTGTATGACTTATTTTACTTAGCATAACACTCTCCAGCTCCATCCATGTTGCTACAAAAGGCCATATTTCATCCTTTCTCATTGCCACATATTATTCCATTGTGTATATAAACCACAATTTCTTTATCCATTCACCAGTGGATGGACATTTAGGCTCTTTCCATAATTTGGCTATTGTTGAGAGTGCTGCTATCAACATTGGGGTACAAGGGCCCCTATGCATCAGCACTCCTGTATCCCTTGGGTAAATTCCTAGCAGTGCTACTGGTTGGACATAGGGTAGATCTATTTTTAATTTTTTGAGAAACCTCCACACTGTTTTCCAGAGTGGCTGCACCAGTTTGCATTCCCACCAACAGTGCAAGAGGGTTCCCATTTCTGCATATCCTCACCAGCATCTGTAATCTCCTGATTTGTTCATTTTAGTCACTCTGACTGGCGTGAGGTGGTAACTCAGTGTGGTTTTGATTTGTATTTCCCTGATAAGGAGCGACGTTGAGTATCTTTTCATGTACCAGTTGGCCATCTGGATGTCTTCTTTAAAGAAGTGTCTATTCATGTTTTCTTCCCATTTCTTCACTGGATTATTTGTTTTTCAGTTGTGGAATTTGGTTAGTTCTTATAGATTTTGGATACTAGCTCTTTGTCCGATATGTCATGGGCAAATATCTTTTCCCATTCTGCGGTTGCCTTTTAGTTTTGTTGATTGTTTCCTTGGCAGTGCAGAAGCTTTTTATCTTCATAAGGTCCCAGTAATTCATTTTTGCTTTTAATTCCCTTGCCTTTGGGGATGTGTTGAGTAAGAGATTGCTACGGCTGAGGTCAGAGAGGTGTTTTCCTGCTTTCTCCTCTAGGGTTTTGATGGTTTCCTGTCTCACATTCAGGTCCTTCATCCATTTTCAGTTTATTTTTGTGAATGGTGTAGCAAAGTGGTCTAGTTTCATTCTTGTGCATGTTGCTGTCCAGCTCTCCCAGCACAATTGTTAAAGACTGTCTTTTTTCCATTGAATATTCTCTCCTGCTTTGTCAAAGATTAGTCAGCCATACTTTTTTGGGTCTGGTTCTGGGGTTTCTATTCTATTCCATTGGTCTATGTGTCTGTTTTTGTGCCAATACCATGCTGTCTTGATGATTACAGCTTTGTAGTAGAGGCTAAGGCCTGGGATTGTGATGCCTCCTGCTTTGGTCTTCTTCTTCAAAATTACTTTGACTATTCGGGGCCTCTTGTGGTTCCATACAAATTTTAGGATTGCTTGTTCTAGCTTCAAGAAGAATGCTGGTGCAATTTTGATTGGGATTGCATTGAATATGTAGATAGCTTTGGGTAGTATTGACATTTTGACGATATTTATTCTTCCAATCCATGAGCATGGGATGATTTTCCATTTCTTCATATCTTCTTCAATTTCCTTCAAAGCTTTCTATAGTTTTCAGCATACAGATCTTTTACAACATTGGTTAGGTTTGTTCTTAGGTATTTTATGCTTCTTGGTGCAATTGTGAATGGGATCAGTTTCTTTATTTGTCTTTCTGTTGCTTCATTGTTAGTGTATAAGAATGCAACTGATTTCCGTACATTGATTTTGTATCCTGCAACTTTGCTGAATTCATGTATCAGTTCTAGAAGACTTTTGGTCGAGTCTATAGGGTTGTCCATGTATAATATCATGTCACCTGCAAAAAGTGAAAGCTTGACTTCATCTTTGCCAATTTTGATGCCTTTGATTTCCTTTTGTTGTCTGATTGCTGATGCTAGCACTTCCAACACTATGTTAAACAACAGCAGTGAGAGTGGATTTCCATGTCATGTTCCTGATCTCAGGGAGAAAGCGCTCAGTTTTTCCCCATTGAGGATGATAATAGCTGTGGGCTTTTCATAAATGGCTTTTATGATGTTTAAGTATGTTCCTTTGATCCCAACTTTCTCGAGGGTTTTTATTAAGAAAGAATGCTGAATTTTGTCATATGCTTTTTCTGCATAGATTGACAGGATCTTATGATTCTTTTCTTGTCTTTGATTAATTTGATGTATCACACTGATTGATTTGCGAATATTGAACCAGCCCTGCAGCCCTGGAATGAATCCCACTTGATCATGGTGAATAATTCTTTTTATATGCTGTTGAATTCGATTTACTAGTATCTTATTGAGAATTTTTGCATCCATATTCATCAGGCATATTGGCCTGTAGTTCTCTCTTTTTTACTGGGTCTCTGTCTGGTTTGGGAATCAAAGTAATGCTGGCTTCATAGAATGAGTCTGGAAGTTTTCCTTCCCTTTCTATTTTTTGGAATAGCTTGAGAAGGATAGGTATTATCTCTGCTTTAAATATCTGGTAGAATTCCCCAGGGACGCTATGTGGTCCTGGCCTCTTATTTGTTGGGAGATGTTTGATAACTGATTTCATTTCTTTGCTGGTTATGTTGTCTGTTCAAGTTTTCTATTTCTTCCTGTTTGAGTTTTGGAAGTGTGTGGGTGCTTAGGAATTTGTCCATTTCTTCCAGGTTGTACAGTTTGTTGCCATATAATCTTTCATAGTGTTCCCTGATAATTGCTTATATTTCTGAGGGATTGGTTGTAAAAATTCCATTTTCACTCATGATTTTATGTATTTGGGTCATCTCCCTTTTCTTTTTGAGAAGCCTGGCTAGAGGTTTGTCAATTTTGTTTATTTTTTCAAGAAACCAAGTCTTGGTTTCATTGATCTGCTCTATAGTTTTTTTAGATTGTATATTGTTTACTTTTGCTCTGGTCTTTATTATTTCTCTTCTTCTGCTGGGTTTGGGGTGTCTGTGCTGTTCTGCTTCTATTTCCTTTAGGTGTGCTGTTAGATTTTGTATTTGGGATTTTTCTTGTTTCTGGAGATAGACCGGGATTGCAATGTATTTTCCTCTCAGGACTGCCTTTGTTGCATCCCAAAGCGTTTGGATTGGTGTATTTTCATCTTCATTTGTTTCCATATATTTTCAAATTTCTTCTCTAATTGCCTGGTTGACCCATTCATACTTTAGTAGGGTGTTCTTTTGTTTTTTTTAAATGTTTATTTATTTTTGAAGGAGAGAGAGACCGAGTGTGAGTGGGGGAGGGGCAGAGAGAGAGGGAGACACAAAATCTGAAGTGGGCTCCAGGTTCCGAGCTGTCAGTACAGAGCCTGATGAGGGGATCGAACCACAAGCTGTGAGATCACTACATGAGCCAAAATCAGACACCCAACCGATTGTGCCACTCAGGTGTCCCTAGTAGGGTGTTCTTTAACCTCCATGCTTTTGGAGGTTTTCCAGACTTTTTCTGTGGTTGATTTCAAGTTTCATAGCATTATGGTCTGAAAGTGTGCATGATATGATTTCAATTCTTGTATACTTATGAAGGGCTGTTTTGTGACTCAGTATGTGATCTATCTTGGAGAATGTTCCATGTGCACTCAAGAAGAAAGTATATTGTGTTGCTTTGGAATGCAGAGTTCTAAATATATCTGTCAAGTCCATCTGATCCAATGTCTCATTCAGGGCACTTGTTTCTTTATTGATCCTGTGTCTAGATGATCTATCCAATGTTGTAAGTGGAGTATTAAAGTCCCCTGCAATTACCCCATTCTTATCAATAAGGTTGCTTATGTTTGTTATTAATTGTTTTATATATTTGGGGCCTTCCATATTCAGTGCATAGACATTTATAATTGTTACCTCTTCCTGATGGATAGACCCTGTAATGATTATATAATGCCCTTCTTCATCTCTGTTGCAGCCTTTAATTTAAAGTCTAGTTTGTCTGATATAAGTATGGCTGCTCCAGCTTTCTTTTGAGTTCCAGAAGCATGATAGATAGTTCTTCATCCCCTCACTTTCAATCTGAAGGTGTCCTCAGGTCTAAAATGAGTCTCTTATAAGAGACAGCAAATAGATGGGTCTTGTTTTTTTATCCATTCTGATACCCTATGTCTTTTGGTTGGAGCATTTAGTGCATTTACCTTCAGTGTTATTATAGAAAGATATCAGTTTAGAGTGATTGGGATGTCTGTAGGTTTCATGCCTGTAGTGATGTCTCTGGTACTTTGTGGTCCTTGAAACATTTCAGTCACAGAATCTCCCTTATGAGCTCTTGTAGGGCTGGTTTAGTGGTGATGAATTCCTTCAGTTTTTGTTTGTTTGGGAAGTCCTTTATCTCTCCTATTCTGAATGACAGACTTACTGGATAAAGGATTCTCAGCTGCATATTTTTTTCTGTTCATCACATCGAAGATTTCCTGCCATTCCTTTCTGGCCTGCCACGTTTCAGTAGATAGATCTGCCAATAGTCTTATGCATCTCCCTTTATAAGTTAGAGCCTGTTTATCCCTAGCTGCTTTCAGATTTTTCTCTTTACTGTTGTATTTTTCCAGTTTCACTATGATATGTCATGCAGAAGATCAATTTAAGTACCTCTGAAGGGAGTTCTCTGTGCCTTTTGGATTTCAATGCCTTTTCCTTCCCCAGATCAGGGAAGTTCTCAGCTATGATTTGTTCAAGTACACCTTCAGCCCCATTCTCTCTTCTTCTTCTGTAATTCCTATGATACGGATATTGTTCCATTTGATTGCATCACTTAATTCTCTAATTCTCCCCTCATACTCCTGGATTTTTTATGCCTCTTTTTCTCAGCTTCCTCTTTTTCCATAATTTTATATTCTAATGCACCTATTCTCTCCTCTGCCTCTTTAATCCGAGCTGTGGTCACTTCCATTTTATTTTGCATCTCAATTATAGCATTTTTTAGCTCCTCATGACTATTTCCTAGTCTCTTGATCTCTGTGGCAATACATTCTCTGCTGTCCTCTATACCTTTTTCAAGCCCAGCAATTAATTTTATGACTATTATTCTAAATTCTTGTTCCATTGTATTGCTTAAATCATTTTTGATCAATTCGTTAGCTGTTGCTACTTCTTGGAGTTTATTTTGAGGAGAGTTCTTCCATTTTATCATTTTGTGTTGTCCTTGGGGTGGCATGGAACTGCAGAGCACTTTCCCTAGACAGACAAATATTTTAATAAATTTTTGAGTTTACGCTGAAGTAGCAGCAGTGAGCAGTAACTGGAGAACAAATTGGAAAAGGAGGTTGGTTTGAAAGAAAATGCTTGTATTAGTGAAGCAATAAGGAGTTAAATTATCTGTCCATTGCAAGATGGAAAATCTTATATTCACTCTTTAGAATCTTTATCATTAACTCTCTTGATTCCAGGTTGACATCAAACCTTGGCTTTTGGTAGAAACTGATGTAAATCCTCTCTGAAAGATAGCAACTTCTGTTAAGACTGCAGGATTTTTTTAGATTACACTCAAGCTTTCATGACCGAAATTTAGCAAAACCACAGAGAGATTTCCCCAAGGATGTCAGATATTGAAATTGTCAATATAACTATAAACGAAATATTTAAATATATTTTTAATGTTTTTTTTTTATTTTTTTTTATTTTTGGGACAGAGAGAGACAGAGCATGAACGCGGGAGGGGCAGAGAGAGAGGGAGACACAGAATCGGAAACAGGCTCCAGGCTCCGAGCCATCAGCCCAGAGCCTGACGCGGGGCTCGAACTCACGGACCGCGAGATCGTGACCTGGCTGAAGTCGGACGCTTAACCGACTGCGCCACCCAGGCGCCCCTAAATATATTTTTAAAAGAGTAAAAAACACAAAAGCACAGAGAAATTTCAAAAATTACCAGCAATATTTGAATAAGAAATCAAATATAATTGTAGGTATATCATACACCTGAAACTAATATTACACTGTATGTTAACTAATGAGTTTAAATGAAAGCTTTTAAAAAATAGAACAAAACAGAGAAAGGAATATAATTGTTAATTTTTTAAAATCAGTGTGTAGTTTAAAAAGCATGTCAGACACCATTGAAGAAATAATTAGTGAACTGAAATAAATTATTCAGAATGTAGAACAGAGAAAGATAAAAAGATGGAAATATAAAAGAAAGTTTTAGAAATATGGAGGACAGAATAAGGTGTAATATAAGTTAAAGGAACTGCCAAAAAATAAGAAGAGATAAAATGGAAAGAGGCAATACAGCTGACTCTTGAACAACATGGGTGTTAAGAGTTACAACCCCTATGCGTGTAACTTTTGATTTCCCCAAAAACTTATCTACTATATAGCCTAGTGTTGACAGAAGCCTTACTGATAACATAGTCAGTTAACACATATTTTTTATATGTATCACATACTGTATTCTTACAATAAAGTAAGCTAGAGAAAATAAAAACATTATTAAACTTATAAGAGAAAAATACATTTACAGCACTGTATTTATTTAAAAAATCCAAATATAAGTGGACCTGTGCAGCTCAAACTCATGTTGTCTAAGTTGTCACTGTATATGCAGAGACAATGGCTGAAAATAATTTCATTAAATATGGGCATCCACACTTAAGAGGAACAAAGTAAATACCAAACAAGATAAATTAGAAAAAAATCTACATCTGCACATTTTGAGTGTGATGAAACAGCATAAAACTGAAGAGAAGTTCTTCAAAGCATCCACAAAAACAAGGTGCACCATCTACAAAGAAAGGGCAACAAAGGAAGCCATAAGATAAAGGAAAGATAAAGCCATAAAGATAATGCTAAAGGGAAGAAGGAAAGAAATGACCCTAGACAGAAGGTAGGAAATTGAAAAAGAAATGGCACTTAAGTTGTAGACATGTAGATAAACATTGCCTGTATGAAATAATAAAAAATAGTACTGTTTTATTCATAGGTTAAAAAAGGAACAGAACAAAAGAAGAGTTGGGAAGAGTGTTATTAAAGTGTTCTAGAGCAGTGCTTCAAGGTTTATTTATCTGAGGATAGTTAAAAATAAGTATATACTCATTTAGTGGAGGTTGTAGTCACTCTGAAGTAGATTATACTTTCACCAAAAATTTTGTGGAGACATTGAGATCATGATGCCACACACCACCAAGAGGGTATAGGAAGGCCTATTATTTATATAATGAGGCTTTCTGGAAAGAGCAGGACAGCTGCCAAGCATTCCAAAAATGACTTGAGAGAGCCAGAAAACGAATCTAGTTTAGAGTTTTTAGGTTGGTTATGGGTAGCATAGATGAGGTTTCTTATGCATGATTTTGAACTTCTTGCAGGTGGCACAGGAAGAAGTACCTGGGCTTTCTTATTCTGTTGTTCAGATGTACGGCAGAAGGGGAAAAGAGTGGAGCGAGGCTTAAAAGCTATTGGCAGCAAAATGTAAAAAAAAAAATAGAGTCAGAATCTTTATTACAATTCACCCCAGTCATCGTATGACTAATGACTGAAATGTGCCATGTTTCATTTAATTGATTTTTAACTGAAGTGAGCCATTATAATGCTACGTGTGCCTGGTAAGGGAGTTTCCATTGAAAGCCTTATTCAAGAGAGTAGCATTGTCTGTTTTGTGTAAAATGAGTGTGTTGGTCACTGTCCGTGAACTCTGGAACTCTGAACAGAATAAGGAGTGTCTTGTTGATGCCTTGTATTGTGTTTCTAGTATGTGCAGAGACATATGTAATGTTAATTTATATTTTAGATATCTAAGGCAAGAGATTCCCAGGATTCTTTACCTAAAAGGGTAAAACCTCGTATAAGGAATTGTTGATTCTGCAATTTCTTGGTCCAGACAGCCAAACCATTGACAATGGCAGAATCTGTAAAAATGTGCAACTGGAGCTAATTGTTGTTCAGGTCATTTGGTGCCAAGATAACTACCTGAAGTTTGACCAATTGTGTTGACATCCCAGCTGATATATGAAAAGCAGTAACTCTCCATTGAACTCTAAATATGTTATGGATAAAGATGGACTCCCTTTGCTGTTCACTCAGTTAAGACCAAAGGGCTCCCTAGGTAGCCAAAGGATCTGTGAGACAAGTCATCTCCTCTAGCACCATGACAAGAGACTGAGTATAGGGGAGGTCACCTCACAAGTGGGATATGCCAGGAGACCCAAGTTTGACTCCGTACTCTAGCAAGGCAGGTTCAGTGGCCTTGTTAAGTTTATAGGGTGCTGCTTTTGTAACCCAGGAAACTACCTATAGGTCATGGGGGTCATGGACCCAGGGCCTGTGAAAGTCTGTATTTTCAGGAAAGCCCAGAATGTAGCCAGCAGTTGCCACTCTAATGATATATAAGGGAGCTGGAGAGGACAGTTTCTTGCATCATAAGTACATGGGAAACTTAAGGTCATTATGGGTGGCCAGAGTCTCTAGGAGGCATGAATAGAAGTTTCTAAAGCCTTTACAATGAGGTAGTCTCTGGAAAGCACTATTGGGAATGCCCATTATATTGCAATTTGAACAAATTATGGAGACTTTTGTTGGAGGGGTCTCATTATAGGTAGGTCAATTTGCAACTTAAATAAATACTGGCATATAAAGAATGTGTTGCCTTCAAAACCCCAAAAGACCTCAAACATATTGGCTTGTTTACTATCATGGTTGCTAAGAAGGTAAATAGCTGTTTCTTGACAGTGCCGGGGATGGAGCTTCTCACAGATTACCAAATAATTTTCCGGAATTTAAGTGAAGTGGTGGGACAATGGTTCTTCACCTTTTTGTAGCTACTTTCTATGCATTTGTGTCTTTAATGAATGTGTCAAATAAATCTCTTAGAGGAGGATGGCATCACTGTCATTTCATATCTGTGTTCCAGGAGAAAGTTACATGCCAGTAAGATCTTACCTGCAAAGACTGTGTTCAAGGCAAGGTTATTGAAAAATTCAGTAAAAGTGTTGCATTAGTCTGCTAGCACTACCATAACAAAAGACTGATTGGCTTAAACAACAGAAATGTACATTCTCACAGTTCTGAAGGCTAGAATTCCAAGGTCAAGTTGTCAATATGTTTGGTTTCTTCTTTATTTTTAAGTTTATTTATTTTTGAGACAGAGAGGGAGAGGCAGAAGACATGCACCTGCATGCGATGAGGGGAGGGGCAGAGAGAGAAGGAGACAGAGAATTCCAAGTAGGCTCCAAGCTGTCAGCACAAAGCCCAATATGGGGCTTGAACTCACAAACTGCAAAATCATGACCTGAACCTAGATCAAGAGTCAGATGTTCAACCAAGTGAGCCACCCAGGTGCCTCAGGTTTGGATTCTTCTGAGGGCTTTCTCCTTGCCTTGCAGATGGCTGCCTCTTTGCTGTGTCCTCATGTTGTCACCCCTTTGTGTATTGTCCATGTCCTAACCTCTTCTTGTAAGGACACTGCTCATATTAGATTAGGACCCATCCACATGGCCTTTTTTAAACCTTAATTACGTATTTATTTATTTAGAGAGAGTGAGCATGAGCAGGGTAAGGGCAGAGAGAGAGAGAATCCCAGGAAGGCTCAATGCTGCCAGCACAGAGCCCCCACGTGCTGCTCAATCCCATGAACCATGAGACCTTGACCTGAGCCAAAACCAAGAGTTGGATGCTCAACTGACTGAGCAACCCAGGCAACCCTTTAATTACGTCTTTAAAGGTCTTATCTCCAAATATAGTCAAATGCTAAGGGGTATAAGACTTCAATATATGAATTTTAGAGGGACACAGTTTAGACCATAAGAGACTTTGAAGGTAAAGGCAAACTGTAGTGAGAGACTGTTGAAATAGTCACTGAATAGAACATACAAGCCAAATCTATAATAGCAAAATATATGCCAATGGCTGATGAGATGGAATCAGTAACTTCAGTTATATTTGTTATGAGGGCGTTAATGCATGGGACTACAGCATTAAATTTGTGCTAAAACATTGTGACACACCATTCATTTTTTCCAAGTTTTAGAAAGGCCAAATATAGCTGTTAAAAGGAGAAGCAGTGGAGATAATTACTTCTTCTCCAAATAAGTCTTATATAATGGGTTTTAATTCTTGAAGGCTCTGTGTTTTTTAAAAAAATATTTATTTATTTTGAGAAAGAGAGAGAGAAAGCATGAGTGAAGGAAGGGCAGAGAGGAGAGAGAGAGAATCCAAAGCAGGCTCCACACTGTCAGTGTAGAGCCCGATGTGGGGCTTGAATTCACGAACTGTGAGATCATGACCTGAGCCAAAGTCGGAGGTTCAACTGACTGAGCCACCCAGGAGTACCTTGAAGGTTCTGTTTTAAATTATTAGGCACTATTAATTATTTTAACCAGGGAATGATTGTCCCCGGGGTCCCATTTTGTCAACCTCATTTGTAACGGTGAAAGATTTAATTTAATTTTAATTTATTATTCGTTATTAATTATTTAATTTATTACTCATTGAGCATTCATGCCTACTATAGGATATTTTAAGGCAATGGGTGCTTATGTCCTTGGGAAATTTAGACAAGGCAATAGTTTTAATGATTAAAATAGGCATATTTCTTTGTTCTCTATTTTATTCTCCTAAGATTACAGGGGATACCTTGTTTAAATCTAGTGGAACCCTGATATAAGTGTAATTTGGGCCACAGTATTAATTAAGGCCATAAATGTTTGCTAATTGTGCATGTCAGCAGATATTAAAATTAATTTAGAACCCATGTTATCAAAGTGCAGAAACCTCTCAGTGCTCTATTATCTTCTTATTTTATATATATATATATATATATATATATATATATATATATATATTCTTATAGTAAATATTTGGTATCTAATTGTGTCAAATTGTGCATCTGTTTCAGTTTTTTGTTGCTGTTGTTGTCCACCTCCTCCCCCAGTATACAGGTTTCTTTACTTATTTTTCTTTTTCTTTCTTCCTCTCAACTCCCCTCCCTTCCTTCCCTTGCTTTCTTCCTTTCTTTTTTCTTTTCTTTGGCTAATGGCTTAGTTTGGGGGTCAGGGGTTCTCTTTATTTTGCTCATATAGTCTTTGTCTTTTTTTTTTTTTTACAATTCAATGGTTTTATTTTACTGTTTTACAATTATCACTACAATCAACTTTAGAACATTTTCATCACCCCCAAAAGAAACCGATATCCATTTAGCAGTCACTCATTTCCCCTCAGACTTCCCCAGTCCTAGGCAACCACAAATTTACTTTCTCTATGGATTTTCCTATTCTGCCAAAAATCATTATCTTTTACAGATAATCTTAGGTATTTAAGAGTGAAATGATATGGAATTTGCTTCAAAACAATCCAGTGGAGGCTGGGAGCAAGTGGGGATGAATTTAAAAAAACAGAATGAGGTGGGTAAATGAAGTTGAGTAAATGCATGGAGGGAAGAATGGGTTTTCATCACACTATTCACCTTACTCTTATATGTTTGAAGTTTTCCATAATAAAAACAAACAAGGTCGTTTATAAGGAAAAGTCCCAAGATGGGCACAGGCAATATTAGTTGATTCGGTAACTCTGGTTCTTTAGATCTTTCTGCTCTGCCATTCTCAGCATGTTGACTTTGCCCCTTGGGCTGGTCTCTTCAAGGTGCTGGCATGGCAGTACTGTTCTACACATAATGTGCAGACAACACTGTTCAGAGACAATAAAAGGAGACACACTAGGGTCTATGTCAATTACTGAGAGGGAGCTTCCCCAGAAGCGCCCTGCAGACCTGTCATTTCTCCTTGGCCAGAAGGCTTTTGTCTAATTCAGTAACACAGCAAGAGGCACGAGCCCATTCCATCAAGACTATCCTTTTGGAAGTCAGATTCCAGACTTCCTGGAAGAATCTACAAATTGCAGGGTCATGTTAACAAGTATGAAATACACAAGTAAGAAGATGATGGCTGTTGGGTAAAGCAACCAATGAGGTTAGCCCTACAAGAGTCCAAGCAAGGACAGCTGGTCACAGGAGTACCCCCAGACATGAGGGAACAATTCAGACACGAGGGAACAATTCAGGAGCTTTTGACATTCAAGCAGGGCCAGAGTGGCTCTCGCCAGCAGGCCTGCCTGGGAAGGTTCCTGTGGTAGGTCAGCAGGTGGAGTATCTCAGACTCTGAGCCCTACCACGCAGTGAGACTGCATACACAACAACCGGCAGACCCACCTTATGTAATAGAGCAGACCCACAACCTCTCCAGCTACAGGCCCCCACATTCAAGACTTGGTCACTAACTGCCGGCTTACGTATATTTTTGTCCCCGGCCCACTTAGGGCCAACCGGAGAAAGCCAAAATACTCCCTAAGCCATCCCAGACAGGATGACCCGCTTAGTTAGCCCGTCCCCAACATCCACACTCGCCAAAGTGCATCCAAGGCTCATCCAAGGCCTCTCTTGCTCGTCGCTAAAAAGCTTTCCCTGCCTGCGTTCACGTCTCCACCAAAGGCACAGGATGGTGGCAGACTCCCTCGCTTTAGCGGGGCTAGCCCCTTTCAAGGCGTCTTCGTTCACTTCCACAAGCAGGTGGAGGAGCTGGAAAGGCCAGGACTAGCGCAGTTCAGACACGAACCCCACCCCCAACGTTGATTGCAGACGTCTGCCATTCTGGGCTCACAGCCTGGGTCGCCTGCTGAGGAGAGTTAGAGTCCCATCCGCTAACAGGGGCCAAGCGGAGAGGCACGCCAAAGAGCACAGCCCAAGAGAAACCACGTTAAAAACCACAACACTGTAAAAGGCGGCTATAAAAGGGAGACAGCCGACTCTGAGTCCCAGGCAGCTGCATGCACAAGCACCTCCGCCCTCAGCTCTGTCGCTTCTATTTTGCTCATATATTCTTATGCCATCAGTGTTAGGTACATCTCTCATGGCATATGGTTGAATTAGCCCTTGGCTATGCATACTCCCATACTCCCTTCAGTAACCCTCAGTTTGTTCTCCATATTTATGAGTCTCTTCTGTTTTGTCTCCCTCCCTGGTTTTATATTATTTTTGTTTCCCTTCCCTTATGTTCATCTGTTTTGTCTCTTAAAGTCTTCATATGAGTGAAGTCATATGATTTTTGTCTTTCTCTGACTGACTAATTTCACTTAGTTCCATCCAGTTCCATCCGCGTAGTTGCAAATGGCAAGATTTCATTCTTTCTGATTCCTGAGTAATACTCCATTGTATATATATACCATTTCTTTATACACTCATCCACTGATGGACATTTGGGCTCTTTCCATACTTTGGCTATTGTTGATGGTGCTGCTATAAACATGGGGGTGCATGTGTCCCTTGGAAACAGCACACCGGTATCCCATGGGTAAATGCCTAGTAGTGAAATTGCTGAGTCATAGGGTAGTTCTATTTTTAGTTTTTCGAGGAACCTCCATACTGTTTTGCAGAGTGGCTGCCCCAAATTGCATTCCCATATTTTTGGAGCAATTTTAAATGGGATTATTGATTTATCTTTCTGCTGCTTCATTATTAGTGTATAAAAATGCAGATTTCTGGACATTGATTTTGTATCCTGCAGCTTTTCTGAATTCATTTATGAATTCTAGTAGTTTTTTCATGGAGCCTTTAGGGTTTTCTGTACACAGTATCTTGACATCTGCAAATAGTGAAACTTTTACTTCCTCCTTGCCAATTTGGATGCCTTTTAATTCTTTTTGTTGTCTGATTGCTGTTGCCAGGGCTTCCAGTACTATTTTGAATAGAAATGTTGAGAGTGGACATCCTTGTCTTGTTCCTGAACTTAGGGATAAAGCTCTCAGTTTTTACCCATTTAGTATGATGTTCATTTTGGGTTTTTCATATATGGCCTTTATTATGTTGAGGTATGTCTCCTCTAAACCTATTATATTGAGGTTTTTATTTAAAGGAAGTAGTACTTTGTCAAATGCTTTTTCTGCATCTTTGGGATGATAATTTGGTTTTTATCCTTTCTCTTATTGATGTGATGTATCATGTTGATTGATTTGTCAATATTGAACCACCCCTGCATCCTGGGAATAAATTCTACTTGGTCGTGGTGAATGATTTTTTTACTATATTGCTGGATTCTGCTTACCAGTATTTTTTGAGGAATTTTTATATGTTCATCAGAGAATTTGGCCTATGGTTTTTTCTCTCTCTCTCTCCCTCTCTCTCTCTCTCTCTCTTTTTTGTAGTGTCTTAATCTGGTTTTGGTACTTGCCTCACAGAATCTGATACTTGTCTCACAGAATGAATTTGGAAATTTTTCTTCTTGCACTTTTTGGAATAGTTTGAGTAGAATAGGTATTAACTCTTTAAATATTTGGTAGAATTTGTGTGTGAAGCCATCTGCTCCTGGACTTTTGTTTGTTGAGAGTGTTTTGATTAATTTAATCTCCTTGCTGGTAAATGGTCTATTCGAATTTTTATTTCTTTCTGCTTTAGTTTTGGTACATGATATATCTAGGAATTTATCCATTTATCCTGGATCATCTACTTTTTTTGGCATACAGTTTTTCATAATATTCTTTTACAATTCTTTGTAGTTCTGTGGTGTTATTTGTTACTTCTCTCTCATTTGTGATTTCATTTTTTTGAATCCTCTTTTTTTATGAGTCTGGCTAAAGATTTACTAATTCTGTTCAGGTTTTAAAGACCTGGTTTCACAGATCTTTTCTACTGTGTTTTTATTTTCTATATCATTTATTTCTGCTCTAATCTTTTTATTTCCTTCCTTCTACTGGTTTGGGGTTTGTTTTGTTTGTTGTTCTTGTCCTATCCCCTTTATGTGTAAAGTCACGTTGTTTATTTGAAAATTTTTTGCTTTCTGGGTTAGGCCTGTATTGCTATTTAGAACCACTTTTGCTGCATCCCAAAGATTTTGTACCATTGCATTTTCATTTTTATTTGTTTCCATGTACTTTTTGATTTCTTCTTTAATTTCTTTGTTGACCCATTAATTGTTTAGTAGCATGTTATTTAACCTCCGTGTATTTGTGCTCTTTCCAGATTTTTTCTTGTGGTTGATTTCTCATTTCATAGTGTTGTGGTTGGAAAAGATGCATGGTATGACTTATATCAATTTGAATCTGTTGAGGATTGTTTTGTGGCCTAACATGGGATCTATTATGGAGAATGTTCTACGTGCACTTGAAAAGAATGTAGATTCTTCTGTTTTAGGATGGAATGTTCTGAGTATATCTGTGAAATCATCTGGTCTAGTGTTTCATTCAAAGTCACTGCTTCTTTGTTGAATTTGTTTGAATGATCTGTTTGAATGATCATCAATGTAAGTGTGGTTTAAAATCCCCTGTTATTATTATAGTACTATCAATTATTTCTTTTATGCTTGTTATTAACTGTTTTCTGTATTTGGGTAATTTTATATTGGGTGCATAAATTTTCCAATTGTTACATCTTCTTGTTTGATTGTACCCTTTTTTTTCCTTTCAAGTTCTAATTTAAATTCCAGCTAGTTTACATACAGTGCAATATTAGTTTCAGATATAGAATTTAGTGTTTCATCACTTACATGAAACACCTGATGCTCATCATGAGTGCCTTCCTTACTACCTTATACCCATCACCTGTTTCACCCAACATCTGTGCACCTCCCCTTCAGTAACCATCAATTTGTTCTCTATAGTTAAGAGGCTGTTTCCTGGTTTGCTTCATTTCCCTCCCACCCATGTTCATTTGTTTTATTTCTTAAATTCCACATAAGAGTGAAATCATATAGTATTTGCCTTTCTCTGACTTATTTCACATAGCATAATACTCTCTAGTTCCATCTATGTCCTTGCAAATGTCAAGAGTCCATTATTTTTTATGGTTGAGTAATATTGTATTGTATATTTATACTACATCTTCTTTATCCATTCATCAGTTAATGGACATTTGACTTTTTCCATAATTTGGGTATTATTGATAATGCTGTCATAAACATCAGAGTGCATGCATCCCTTTCAATTATTGTTTTTATATCCTTTGGGTAAATACCTAGTAGTGCAATTGCTGATCATAGAGTAGTTCTATTTTTAAATTTTTGAGGAAATTCCATACTGTTTTCCAGAGTGGCTGTGCCAGTTTGCATTCCCAACAACAATGCAGTTGTCCCCTTTATTATTATATGGTGTCCTTCTTTGTCTCTTTTTACAGACTTTGTTTTAAAGTCCATTTAGTTTGAAGTTAGAATTACTACTCTGGCTCTTTGGGCATCCATTTGCAAAATAAATATTTCTCCATCCCCTCACATTCAATCTGCATGTGTCTTTGGGTCTGAAATGAGTCTCTTATAGGCAGCATATAGATAGCTCTTTTTTTTTTTTTAATCTATTCTGTCACCCCATGTCTTTTTATTGGAGCATTTACTCCATTTACATTAAAGATATTATTATTATTATTATTATTATTAGAAAGAGTGTGAGGAGGGGGTAGGGCAGAGGGAGAAAGAAAGAGAGAGAGAATCAAAAGCAGGCTCCATGTTTAGCACAGAGCCCAGTGTTCAATCCTATGATCCAGGGATCATGACTTGAGCCAAAATCAAGAGTCTGATGTTCAACCAACTAAGCACCCAGGTGCCCATCAAAATAATTATTGATAGATATGTATTTATTGCCATATTGTCATATTTTTATGGTTATTCCTATAGTTTTTCTCTGATCTTTTCTTCTTTTGCTGTTTACTGGTTTTCTTTGGTAAGTTATCTTACCAAAGTTGGGTTTCTTACTCTTCAATTTTTGCATATCTGTTATAGTTTTTGATTTGTATTTACCAGTTGGTTTATATATAACATCTACATAGAACACTCTATATTAAGCTGATGGTGGCTTAAGTTTGAATTCATTCTTTACTCCACTTCCTTCCACATATAAGATATTTGGCATCATCTTTTACAACCTTTTAATTTGTGTTTTCTATTTTTCTTACTTTACTTATGGTCTTTATTTTCCATTCACAGAGTTTCCCTTAACATTTCTTGAAGAGTTTAGTGTTCCTGAATTCTTTTAGCTTTTGTTTTTCTGGGAAATTTTATCTTTTCTTCTATTATGAATGATACCCTTGCTGTGTAAAGTATTCTTGGCTGCAGATTTTTCCCTTTCAACATTTCGAATACATCATGCCACTCCCTTGTGGACTGCATAGTTTCTGCTGAAAAATCAGCTCATAGCCTTAGGGAATTTCCTTTGTATGTAAGTGTCTTCTCTTGCAATCTTTAAAAATATTTATCTCTACTTTTTGCCATTTTAATTACTATGTGTCTTGGTGTGGACCTTCTTGTATTGAATTTGTTGGGGGATCTTTGTGCCTCCTGCATCTGGATCTCTGTTTCTCTCCCCAGATTTTGGAAATTTTCAGCTATTATTTATTTAAATATATTTTCTGTCCCTTTTCTCTCACTTCTCCTTCTGGGATCCCTATAATGGGTATGTTTGCATACTTAATGGAGTCACTGAGTTCTCTAAGTCTATTATCATTATACAGTATTAGTCTCTCACCTTTTCAACTTTATTTGCTTCCATTACTGTATCCTCCAAGTCACTGACACATTCCTCTGCTTCCTGTAGACTAATGTTTATTCTATCGCATCTTTAATTTCATTTATTGAGTTATTCATCTCTGACATGTTGTTTTTATCTCTTTGTACAGGGTCTCACTGATGTCCTCTACTCTTGTCTGAAGTACAGTGAGTATCTTGATGATAACTACTTTAAATTATATATCAGACATATTAATTATTTCTCTTTCACTTAGATTTCCTGCTGTGATTTTTTTCTTGTTCTTACATTTGGGATATATATCTCTGTATCCTTAGTTTGTCTACTTCTCTGTGTCTGTTTTTGTGTGTTGAGAAAGTTAGCTATGTCTTCTGCTCTTGAAAGTAGTTGCTTTATGAAAAGGAGATCCTGTAGTTCCTGTAATGCAGTACCCCTTGTTCACCAGAACCTGATACTTCAGAGGAGTCTCCTGTGTACATTGCTTGCATCCTGCTACCATGTCTGAGTCACTTTTCCTTTCTGTCCAGACATCTGCACTGAGTTTGCCTGTTGTGTGCTGTGCTTGATCTCTGTAATATTAGTGAGATCCAGACAGGCCTGCTGGGGGAGGGAGACATGGCAGCAGAAGGGCTCTGGGCAGGTCTGTGGTGTTAGATAAATTTGCATTAAGCCTAGGCCAGATCTCCCACAGCCAGGTGACTGTTAGGGCCATAGCACACTGGGGTGGTAGTGGTGGCCAGGGACTTTTGGTGTATGTGTGTGGCAGCCCACACACATGGTGTTAGCAAAATTTGTACTGAAAGTCGCTAATTGTAGGTGATCACCCCCAAGCATGGTGGCAGCCAGGGGCATGGTACACAGAGTCAGTAGCTGGGCAGGACATACAACATTAATAAAAATTGCACTGAGCTCAGGGCCAAGGCCAGCAGGCTCTATCTTCAGAGAGTTAAGTTTAATAATTGCCTACATTTGGAGGAGAATTAGCTTTTCCTAATAGGAATGTCCAGAACAGCATGAGGGCACAGAGAACCTGTTGGAGTTGTGGGAGGAATGATATTTGGGGAAGTGGGGTTAGGTTAAAGGATTCCCAAAGGGAAAGACTGAGAGGTGCTTCCTGCAAAGAGGAAGTATTTTCCAACCAGGTTTGCTTCATAACACCACTCCCATGAGATGTTCAAATAACTTTGGGAAAGGCTACACCACATTTAACATTGATTCTTCACCTATTTCCTTTTACGGTGTACAATAGCATTATGAAAAACGAGCATTAACATTTGTGAGAAAACCTACCAATCAGCAAACAAGAAATGAAAACCTATTTAGCTTTATTGAGCTAACTATTGTTTGACCATGAGCTCTTTTCCCTGCTGAGTGACAACGGCTCACATCTTATAGAACTGATTATTTTTATTTCATTTTGAGAAAGCCTGGCTTATGTAATTTTATCTAAGGCTTGTGGAGGTGCAAAGCCATGTGCCTTCCAGAGAACTGAGGGGAGATGATACAGCTTGGCCTCACCTGGAAATGACTGTAAAGAACTTAGACTTTGAAAATTAAACCAGGCTTTGACATAGGTGTCATATGTTGGTTTACATAGTAAAATTCCTATTTATACTTAACTTTGTGGAAATATTAACTTACTGCATGCTTCTGAAGGAAATTGTGTACATACAAGTGTATATGTGTAGCATTCTTTTCCTGCTAAGTGAACCGACAGCAGTATGTACCTAGCCATATCCTTTGTAAATCTGATTTGGGAATTTAAATTATTAAGGGATTTGATGACCTGGAACAAACAGTTCAGCTGGTCAAGAATTTGGAGGAATGTAGCTGAAGCAAGTAAGAAAAAAAAAAAAAGATTTTACTTCCCATGATATGTGTCAAATGGAACATTTTAAGCTACTAATTTAAACACCTTGTGGTTTGGGCACAAGGTGCCCTTTAATATTATATTAAAGGTCATTTGGGCCTTCTTCTAATTTACTTGCAATCTTTTATTTTTCTGTGCTATTTATATGTATGAAGAAGGGTTAGAACAGCAACTTCTTCAAACCAAACAGACTGGTGATATTTTTAAAACAGGAATTGCCTAAAGTATTTATGTCTTTCAATGCCCTGGGTCATGGTGTTCTATGAGTGATTTCAGCCATGCTACAAAGAAACTTCCAAATTGTTTTCTTAACCACATTTTTTGGGCCCAGATTCTGGTAGAAATATTTTTCAATCTTTAGTCAATTATATACAGCCTATGTTAGAAACTTTGTATTAAGCCATTATTTATCTCACTCTAAGGAACTTGGGAATTGGGACAAAATATATGATCTATAGTAATAGAAGAGATGTGAATGAATGAGGCTAATTAATATTCCTTGATAATTTATATTTTTCTCCAAATTGCATGAAGGACCTTCACACATATGCTGTTATGAGAATTTCTTTCCCAGACCATATTCTTTAACTGTACATTTCTTAGCTTGTAGGTCTATTCTGGATACCAAAAATGTTACTGTAATAGATATATAGTGAATATTTAGTTCAGAGAGCAATACATAACAATACTTGAGGAGATTTTTGCACTTTGAACTTTGTGGAAAAGGTGAAAAAGGATCAAAAAGGACTGTTTCAACACTAGTCAGACTATTACCAGACAATTAAAAAGTAAATTATATATAACAAACTATGTTGGTGTTAATTTCAAGTTTCCTTCTATCTCCATGAGACAAGCTATGTCTAACTGAAGTGGTTGTATCTAACATATTAGAAGATATATGGATCCAATCTTTTTTTTTCTTGTTATTCAGATTCTGTCATTTCTTTTTTGTATATTCCAGGCTTGCCTTGGCCACAAGTGTCTTGGGTCTTTCCCATTAGTATAGCAAAGTCTTGTACCAATTGGAGTTCAGTAAATGCAGGTTGAATAATTATTTAGTACTTGTGCTAGGACAGTTATGTTTTGTTATAGATTTTGTTTTCCAAAGAACTCATTCTGAGCTTCTGCATATTTTCCAATTTCATTTTAAAAAACCTTATTCATTTTATCAACAGGAAAAATTTGCTTTCTTCATTCCACTCTGCATATCTGGCATTAATTATTCAGAAATAGCCTTTTTATGCTTGTTCCACATTATACTGTCTGACATGAGTGCTCTGTGCATTCCAATTGATCAGCATTCTGTATTCTGCGTTCTGCCTGGGATATTTTTTTTGTGGGAAAAGTAACTTCATTATTGAAGTTAAAATTGAAAATAGATAGCTCCTAATTCGAGAAAAGTCTGAATGTCATGGCACTTCCTGGTTAACATTATTAAATATCTCCCACTGACTATTTCTTAACCATTTTGCATCCAGTATTACATAGACCACCCTTTCACATTTATTGTCTAATTTAGCCTTCAATCATGTAAAATGAGGTCCATATGAATGCTATTTTAAGTTTAAGGAAACTAAAATGGAGAGATATGATGTGAGTTTCTTGAGCTTCCACAATTCATAAATGTCAGGCCCTAGATTCTTCTCCTACAGATCATTGAGCTTCAAAGTCCAGCTTCTAATCATAGCATATTAAACTTGGAATTATACATCCAGTCCAGCTCCTATGTAGTCATCTCCATAATACTGTATTTTCTTTTTAACAAAATACAGTTTAACATGGTAAAATTCATTGATCTAGGTGTTTAAGCTCTTAAACTTTAAAGAAGATTGCTTGCTTTCTCTCTTTCCCATTCTCTTCTACTTCCTCCTTCTTTGTCCCTCTGTCTTTCTCTTTCTCCCTACTCTCAGAGATTTATTTTTACTTTGTTAAATAATATCAATAAGCTACTGCCACATGTATTTTAAAAGTTAACTGCATATTTGAACTGGATTTGAAGGATGACTAAAATGTTGTCAGGTGAAGAGGGAAAGAATGAACTGACTAGGCAAAGTAAATAATGTGTTATGAAGGCATTGACATATGGAAACACCTGATGTGTTCAGATATACAAAAATATAGATTAGATAGATGATAGATAGATAGATTCAGATATGTCTAAACATGTGAAGCTTCTAAAAACATTTCTTGGCTTTTCTGTTATAAATTCTGAGTAATACTTTGATGAATCACTTAAGATAAGTAAAAAGGAAAGTCTAATTTTGAGAAATTGACTTGAAGCCTAGAAGATTAATTGATCTCAGTTAATGTTTAAACAGATTCTCATACTACCTTCATTTTGAAACTCAAAATCATTATAATTCAAGTTCTGGTGTTCTGATACAACTGAATTTTAACTGAGTTGTGTTAAGCAGAAGATTACATATAAGGGAGAGGGGGAAGATGGCAGAGCAGGAGGACCCTAAGGTCTCCACATCCCACAGATACAACTAGAGAGCACTCACAGTGGTGCAAATAACTCAGAAAATGACCCAAAGACTGGCAGAATAAACTCCACAACTAAATGTAGAGAAGAGGCCACATGAAGAAATGTAGGAAGGGCAAAGACGTGATTGGGAAATAAATGGACTCATAAGACTTTCTGTGGGGCAAGATGTCTCATGGGCCCTCAGGATGCCATGCACCCAGAGATGGAAGAGAAATAGACCCCTACACAGGGGACCCACAAAGGGGAGATGAATTCTCATAACATTTGGCTTTAAAAATCAGAGGGGCCAAATTTCATGAGTTCTTACAACCGATGGGATTTAGAAGCAGAAATTTAAAAAAATCAGTAGGTGTGGCTATAGGAGTCATAAGGATGAGAGGAAACTGAGTCCCTGCCCTTAAAAGACACAACAACAAACAGCCCCTGGAGATACAGTATATAAGTAGCCATTTGAAAGGTGCCTGGGGGATACAGAAGGGAGAGTTACTTATTCTTCTCCGAGCCTGTCCTAGAAGAACAGATATTGCTAGGGAACTCCTCCAGGAACAAAGGAACTGGAAGGCACCATTTCCCTACCCCACCCCCCAGTGTAAATACATGGGCATCTGAGGATTGGCTACCTAAGTTGCTAGCACTGCCACCCTACCCACACACTCTGTGCTTCAACCAATCCACCCTTTCAGTGGGAAGCCTCAATCCAGTGCTGCATGTCCCTCCCTCAGAGGACTAGGGGTGCACTAAGCTTGCTAATACTACTGCCCTGTCACAGAACCAGATGGGCCGCTTCAGTTCCATTGGTGCAAGGCCTATCCCTTGGCACTCAAAGCTTGCTAGCACTCCTGCCCCACCACACAGCCACCAGACTGTGCTTTGAGAGTTCTGCCTTCTCCAATACACTCTTAGCCAGAGCCCATAAAGTGTGGTGTCATAAGCCTGGCAGTGTGCAAATAGACCCTCAAAAGTGACTCCTGCCCTGGAGGAGGGAAATATAACCAAACACAAAACTCAGACAGAGGCCCCAGTAATGGGCAGAGAACTGATCTGACTGCAGCCCCCACCCACCAATGAAAGCTTTTCAGGGATATTACAGGGAAAGTACCCTGAAATTTGCTGCTACTGCATCTCTGGCAAATACCTGATCTGACTCAACTCAAGCCCATAGCATTCCCAGACTGGTCCACTAACACCACAGGGACCAAATGCTGCCAACAATAAGCAGAGAGAGCCATTGTGACTGGAATGAAGAAAAAAACAGGTCATTTACAAAAGCAAGTTACATGAATCACACATAGGAGACACCTTTGAAGCTTCAGTTCTTGTGAATAGGTGTGACTACGTGGAAGTGTTCAGGAACTTTTCTTCATAAGGCCTCTCCTTTCCAGTGCAGAAGATGTAGCTGTCTTCCCTAACACAGAGAAACAAATACAGAGTTAGACAAAATGAAGAGACAGAAGAACATATCCCAAATGAAAGAGTAGGACAAACCACATCAAGACACCTAAATGAAAAGATATAAGTAATGTGCCTGATAGATAATTTAAAGTGATGATTATAAAGATACTCACAAGACTTGAGAAAAGAGTGGGAAACATCAGTGAGACCCTTAACGAAGTGGTGGAAAACAAAGAACAACTAATCAGAGATGAAGAACATAATAAATGAAATAAAAAATACACTTGATGGAATAAACAGCAACTTAGAGGAAGCAGAGGAATGAATTAATGACCTTGAAGACAGAGTAATGGAAATTAATCAAGCTGAGCAAATGAAGGAAAAAATAATTATATAAAACAAGAATATAGTTAAGGAAATCAGTGATTCCATCAAGCATAATAACATACGTGTTATGCTATAGGGATTCTGGGAGAAGAGAGAGAAAGAGGGACAGAAAATTTATTGAAGAAATAATAGCAAAAAAACCTTCCCTAATATGAAGAAGGAAACAAATATCCAGATCCAGGAAACACAGAGATTTCACAATAAATTCAACCCCGGAAGGTCCACCCAAGACACATAGTAATGAAAATGGCAAAAAATGTGATAAAGAAAAAAAATTAGAAACAGGAAGAGGAAAGAAAAGTTATATACAAGGGAAACCCCATAAGGCTATGAGCAGAGTTTTCAGCAGACACTTTTCAGGTCACAAGGGAATAACATGATACAAGCCATTGGGTGCTGAACTGGAAAAATCTTGAGCCAAGAATACTCTATCCAGCAAGGCTATCATTCAGCATAGAAGGAGTGATAAAGAGTTTCTCAGACAAAGAAACACTAAAGGAGTTCATGACCACTAAACCTGCTCTACAAGAAATATTAAAGGGGACTCTTTGATTTGAGCGAAAGGAAATATGATAAATAACAGTATGAAAAATATCTGTAAAAACCAGTCAAGGGATTCACAAAATAAAAGGATGTATCTAAAATACAGGGAAGTAGGGGAATGAATTAAGAATGAGTTCAAACATAAGTGATCATCAACTTAATATAGACTGCTATATGCAGAATTTATTATATACAAACCTCATGATAACCACAAATCAAAAACTAGTAATAGATATGCAAAAAGTAAAGAGAAAAGAATCTAAGTACATCAATAAGTAGCCTCTTCAATAAATGGCTCTGGGAAAACTGGAAAACAACATGCAAAAGAATGAAACTAGACCACTTCCTTACACCATACACAAAAATAGATTCAAAATGCATTAAAGACCTGAATGTGAGACCTAAAACTATCAAAATCTTAGAAGAGAATACAGGTAGTAGTTTTTCTTTCTGGAGTTGGCCATAGAAATATTTTTCTAGATCTGTCATCTGAAGCAAGGGAAACAAAATCAAAAATAAACTATTGACACTACATCCAAATAAAAGCTTCTGCACAGTGAAGGAAACAATCAACAAAACTTAAGGGCATCCTACTGAATGGGAGAAGACACTTGCAAATAACATATCTGATAAAGGGTTGGTATCAAAAATATACAAAGAACTTATAAAAATCAACACCCTAAATCCAAATAATCCAATTAAAAATGGGCAACAAACAGTAAAAGACAGCTCCAAAGAAGACACCCAGATGACCAACAGACACATGGAAAGATGTTCAAAATCACTCATCATTAGGAAAATACAAATCAAAACAACAATATATCACCTCAACACCTGTGAGAATGGCTAGAATAAAAAATACAAGAATCACAAGTGTTGTTGAGGATGTGGAGAAAAAGATCGCTCTTGAACTGTCGGTGGGAATGCAAACTGGTGCAGCCACTTTAGAAACCACTATAGAGGTTCCTCCACAATTTAAAAGTAGAATCATCCTAAGATCCAGTAATCACACTACTATATATTAACCCAAAAAGTACAAAAAGTCTAAGTCAAAGGAATATATTCACCCCTATGTTTATAGAAGCATTATTTACAATAGCCAAATTATGGAAGAAGTCCAAATATCCATTGGTAGATGAGTGGGTAAAGCAGAAGTGGTATACACACACACACACACACACACACACACACACACAATGGAATATTATTAAACCATAAAAAGAATGAAATCTTGCCATTTACAATGACATAGATGGAGCTAGATACTATAATGCTAAGTGAAATAAATCAGTGAAAGAAAGACAAATACTATATGATTTCACTCCTATGTGGAATTTAAGATGCAAAACAAATAAGAAAAGAAAAAATAAGGACAGAAAAAAAGACAAAGCAATGAAGAGACTCTTAAATATAGAGAACAAACTGATGGTTATCAGAGGGGAGGTGGGTGGGGGAATGGGTGATAGAAGTGATGGGTTTAAGGAGTGCACTTGTCACGATGGGCCCTGGGGGATGTATAGAATGGTTGAATCACCATATTGTACATCTCAAGCTAATATAACACTTTATGTTAACTATACTGGAATGAAAATAAAAAATAAGTAATAAAAAAGAGAAATAAGTGAATGTGAAATAAATTTTTTTTCTTAGAAAAAAAGATTACATGGAGTGCCTGGGTGGCTCAGTTGGTTAAGTGGGGTACAGAGAGGTTAAATGATTTTTGCTGATGTCTCACTGCTAGTAGATGGCAGAGCCAAGACTATATCATGCCATTAAGCACTAAGTGTACAGTAAGTACTTTCAAATTGATGGAGGATTTGAGTGATTGGGAAAAGTACAAGATTTGGAACTTGAGAAATTGAGTAGATGGCAATTCTATTCATTAAGAGTAGGACTACATGGGGAGAGATAGCCTGGGAGAAAGATAATGAAATTAGTTTGATTATATACTTATGGATATATTCAATAAGCTCCTGGAAGTATGGGTCTTGAGCTCAGGGGAAACATGTAAGCTGAACAAGAGAAGAAGAGAGCAAGATTGGGTGGAATTCTAGATAGGATTCTGGGCAACATCCTCTATTAAGAAGAAGGAAGAGAAGTCCTCCAGAGTAAACAATCCCAATTACTTTATTCATGTAAATCCAATTTCTTGTCATTTATTTTAAAATTGTATTATTACTACTATATTTACAATAATTTACTCTATATCTACAGTGATTTGTAGTGCTTACACACACATAAACAATCATATACACAGAGTCTCATTTAATCTTCATGACACTCTTTGGAGTGAGACAAAACAGAAGGAATTTAGATTCAATTTTGTGATTTGAATCACACATATGTCTAAACTTGGACTTGAAACATATCTTTTGATTTCTCTTTCATCACATATGAACTTATATAAATTCTATATTTCAGTGAATCCATTCTATTTAATTTTTCCTCTAGTGTGTAATTCATCTTGACTACTGGGGATCAATCATTTTCAAGAGATATAAACTTAGCTGAACTAAATTTTAGTTAACTAAACTAAATTCTTAGAGCTAAATTCTTAGAACTAAGAATTATTTGTTTTACAATTCAAAATTACTAAATTACCATATTTAGAACCACTACTAAATTATAATTCCGCATTTAATGGAGTTATGTTTATAATGTCTTGTGCATCCTTCCTTTTTAAAGTTTAGGAATGTAGAATAGGAGCATAACATTTCTTAGAATTTTTAACCAAACTGATATAGATCTATATATCTATCTATATCTATATCTATATCTATAACTAATTGACAATAATTTTTTTCCTTCTAAGGTTACTCCATTTATTTTAATTTTTTGTTTAAATTTTAGTTAGTCAATTTCAGTTAGTTTCAGGAGTAGAATTCGGTGATTCATCACTTACATACCACACTCAGTGCTCTTCATAACAAGTGCCCTCCTTAATACCTATCACCCATTTAGCCAATCTTCCACCCACCTCCCTCCGTCAACTCTCAGTTTGTTCTCTATTGTAAAGAGTCTTTTCTGGTTTGTTTCCCTCTCTCCTCTTCCCCACCTTCCCATATGTTAATATGTTTTGTCTCTTAAATTCTATATATGAGTGAATTTATAAGGCATTTGTTTTTCTCTGAATGACTTGTTTCACTTAGCATAATACCTTCTAGCTCCATCCATGTTGTTGCAAATGCCAAGATTTCATTCTTCTTGATGGCTGAGTAATATTCCTGTGTGTGTGTGTGTGTGTGTGTGTGTGTGTGTGTGTGTGCCAGCCACATGTTTATCCATTCATCAGTCAATGGACATTTGGGCTCTCTCCTGTTTGGCTATTGTTGATAATCCTGCTATAAACATTGGGGTGCATGTACCCCTTCAAATCTGTATTTTTGTATCCTTTGGGTTAATACCTAATAGTGCAGTTACTGGATTGTAGGGTAGTTTTTAGTTTTTGGAGGAACCTCTATACTGTTTTTCAGAGTGTCTGCGCCAGTTTGTATTCCCACCAACAGTGCAAGAGGGTTTCCCTTTCTCTCTGAGGTTACTCCATTTAAATGTAAGTATTCTTTCTTTTTTGGGGGAAGGGGGGAGAGAGAGGTTGAGAGAGAGAGATAGAAAGTGCATGAGTGGGAGAGGGGCAGAGGGAGAGGGAGAAAGAAAATATTAAGCTGGTTTCACACTCAGTGCAGAACCTGACATGGGACTCAATCCCATGACAGTGAGATCATGACCTAAGCTGAAATTGAGTTGGACGCTTAACCAATTGATCCACCAAGATGCCCTGAAATGCTAAAGTTCTTAAAATAATCTACAATGCTTCATTCCATCTAGTACCCCACTGTTACTATAACTTTTATTTGTTATTATGATAGGTTGTTTTTGGCCATTCCTTAACCTCTCCATGTATATTCTTGTCTCAGTGTCTTTGCATTTCCTGTTTGTTTTACTTTGAATTCCATTCCCAAGATATCCTCAAGGTTCTTACCTTTTTTGTTCACACCTTCCAACCTCCCACCTTCCTGGCATTTTCCATTTCCTTCTTTACTTTTTAAATTTATTTTTCCTTCAGAGAACTTACTACTTTTTAACTTATTACATATTATACTATTATTTTAATTGTATATCTATCTCTTCACACTAAAATGAAGACTGAAATTTGTGTCTGTTTTGTTCATTGCTGATACTGTATACCTTCAATATCAACAACAGTACCAGACAAATAGGAGGCACCATCAGGTAGGCACTGAATGAATGAATACCCCCACAATATATACAGGAATCCTGAGAATTAGAATACCTTCCATTTATTGCTTTGTTTCATTATGCTAAAAATTGCAATATTCTCATCAGGGCATCCTCAGCTAATGAGAGGTATCAAAGATGAGAGTGATAAGGTGGAGAGTGTATGAGAACCAGAGGCAGATTATCTATTTGATCTTCATCTATTGCCTAATAGTACTTTGTATTCTTGGGCAAGTCACTTAACAGCTTGAATTCTCAATTTCCAAGTGCAATCTCATAGGGATATTTTTAGGAAAAAGTAAGGGAGATAAGAGGAAGTAGTCTATAAATTGAGAGACATAAAGATGCATCTTAGCAATAGTATTTTGTTTATACTACTTAGCAAAGGCATGTGATTAAATGCTGGAAAATCTATATTGTGACCAGTCTAGTTGTGTTGTGACCAACTACATTCTAAAAGTACCATGTAGGGGCTGGAATTAAAAGTAATCACCATTTGATTGGAAGAATATTCTGATAAACACCCAGAATTTAGATTTGATTCATCTTATTAATATTTTAATTCATATATTTTTTTCTTTTCCCTTAAACTCTCTGATTAATTTTATAGATCAGTAATAACAACATTGAACTTGAGATTTGGAAAATTAATGTAGTGTATTCTGTATATATAATATTTTGTTATTTAATATAAATATATAGAAGTATGTTACTTTATTTTTATACTTTATGTCTAAAATATTTTATAACAAGCAATGTTTCCATGAGATTTACATATTCTGTATTTTGGTACAGCATATTCTGTATTTTGGTACAGCATATTCTGTACAGCATACTCTGTATTTTGGTTCATGTTTAGAATTTTTCAAATTTCATTTTTTACATTCTTTCAGTTAAAAATCTACTCCCAGTGTAATCTATGAATTTTTATAATTTTTAAAATTAGAGAGTCTCTGGAAACCTTAATAATTTTTTTCTTATACTCTAAGATAACTTCCAAGATATATTACATTTTTTTCCAAAAAAATTCATATTTTCTCATTCTTAGATAGTTGTTTTTAGTATGACTCTGATTTATTATTTGTCTTATGATGATCACTTAATAAGATCTTTTTTGGTCTCTTGAAGATCCAATGTTCTTATCTTATACAAAAAGAATCGGGTTGGCTAAAAAAAGATTATAAATTGTAAAGGAAAGGGAATAAATTAGAAGTGGTTCAGAGGTATGGTAAGTATGTGGTCAACACTCAAGTGTTAATAAATAAGAGTAATGACATTTTTATCTCACTAACTGGGTAATTGATGTTCTTGGTTCACCATTCTTACAATGAATACTAACTACTTTTAAGTAAGAGATAGTAAGCCTAATCACAATGCTAAGTTTTGTAATGGCCAGTATATTTAGTTTAATTTTAGAATAAAATTGAATTGTCTTTTTTTTTTAATTCAAACTAATCTGCTTCTAGATCTCAATGTAGGACTGCCAACCAATTCCATATTTTCATAGTATAATTGCCCTTATTCACTGTTTATTATATTTTGGGGTATTCCTTCACTATCTATTCAGCATCAGTAGAACTAATAAACTTACTGGATATCAGAGAGGTCCAGTGAGAAACTTTATGGTATTTAATATCAAGATACTGGGTCTAATTAGGCATTTACTTAAACTGTAAGAAAAGTTAGTGTAATTTCAGGCTTTAAAGAATCAGAGAAGTATTTCGGGTAAATTCAGAAATATCAGATTTCCAGATCCCTGGAAATCCAGAAATAATTCACTAAGCCAAAAGTCTTCAACTCATCCTGGATTTTTAAATCACGTTTTGAAAACATTAAAGTGAATACTTTTAAAGTTTCATCTACAATACTGGGAAGATAATAATCAATGAAAATATATGTTGTAAGCAAAAAAATTTTTTCCCCTGAAGTCGTAAGTCATGGATCAGAGGTTAAGAATAATACTCTTTGTTTCCAGGGCATTGTGCTCCCTACTCCAAAATAATTAAACCAACCAAAAAGTCTCTCTCTCTCTCTCTCTCTCTCTCTCTCTCTCTCTCCCTCTCTCTCTCCCTCCCTCTCTCTCTTTGGATCCTAATTAATCTTTTATAGTTTTATTTTTACCATCATATATTTAAATTAACTGTTAAAATTACTTTAATAATGGATTCATCACTTATTAGAGACATAATATGCAATATCTGATAGTTTTATAGATATATTTATTGATTCACTATAATTAAAATTATAACACATACTGTAAGAAATTTAATAACCTTTAAAATACATCAAATAGTAAATATGAGGCCTGAGTGCCCCTTCTACATCCATAGTGGTCATTGACAATTGATCAAATACCTTCTTTCTTGCTGACCCTGGATATCACCAAACAATTTTTGTAAAAATATTTTCTTTAGTATTCTTTCTTCAGTAATTAGGAAATCGACAATACTGGCTTTAACTGTTTTTAATCTTTCAATATAAAATAATTTTCTTCTTTTTCTGTTATTTTAATGGTTTAATATTTCAAAGTAAAACTCAATCAAATTTTTAAAGATAAGTAGTTAATGACCCTCAGTTTCTACCTCATTTGGTAATAAAGTTGGATGTGGGTCTTGGCATATTTAGTTGCCCTGATAAATGAACCAGCATCATAAGCCTATGATGTATGATTGGTTGCAATAGATTAGATAATATCTTATTTGACTCCCTACTAATCACCTATGAAGTGAAATAGGGTTGCATAATGACCATAGTAGTTTAATCTTTGCAGCCCTTCACATAGCTGAGTCAAAAACTAATATGTTCAAATTCTCTTCCCATGTATCTGTGAGCCTTTCAGTAGAATAGAGGAGTGTCTCTCAATGAGGGCATGCTGGCATTTGGAGATGACAATTCCTTTTTGTACAATACTGTTACTCATATCACCATAAGGCTCTCCCAGCTCTTATCCTCTAAACCTAGTATGCCTCAGTCTCTGTAAAAAATCCAAAAGTTCAACAACTTCCATATCTGTGTTAGAAACATAACAAAAAGGAAGTGTTGTGTTATGTCAATAATTGTTCTCTCAAAGATATGTGTAAGATGCCTCATGAACCAATTGACACATCTAGTTTAAGATTTTTATCAGGAATACTGAAGTAAAGGGGCGCCTGGGTGGCGCAGTCGGTCAAGCGTCCGACTTCAGCCAGGTCACGATCTCGCGGTCCGTGAGTTCGAGCCCCGCGTCAGGCTCTGGGCTGATGGCTCGGAGCCTGGAGCCTGTTTCCGATTCTGTGTCTCCCTCTCTCTCTCTGCCCCTCCCCCGTTCATGCTCTGTCTCTCTCTGTCCCAAAAATAAATAAAAAACGTTGAAAAAAAAATTTAAAAAAAAAAAAGGAATACTGAAGTAAAAGCAAACATCAACTCTGGTTGTATGGTGGATAAAGTTGGATATCCTAAGGATAATCAAAACTAAATTCATATTTATTTTTAAATAAAATTCACAAAAACTTTCAAGGGCTTTGATAGATGAATCTTTCACATGCTTATGTTGTTGTTTATCTTAAACTGACTTCATAGACTCATTTTGATTTTCTGATCAAAGAAAGATATTTACTGCTATGGTACATTAGAATGAATAACTGATCATAACAAGGAGAAGGAATGGTTTCCATAAAGTTAATTCTGAGGTGGCTGATATATATTTTGGCTGAGAAAGGATATAGAGGAAAAACAAAGTTTAATGATGGAAACAGAACACATTGAATGAATGTGTCCCCTTTTTCCCATGTAGGTTTAAAGAGCCAAATAGTCATTGTAACCATGGTGAGGAGTTGAAAGACAATATATTATAATAGCCACTCCTCTCTTCTCTGAAAAGCTAATTTGTTACTTTTTCTCTGTTAGACTTGGGAACTAGCTCGTTACAATAATAAAATAATTGCTAATGCTTATGGACCTCTGTGTTCAACTTTTTATTTCTGTTAGTGCTCATGTAGCTCTTTCTTATCTGGCTGCCCTCCAAGGGACAGCTTCTGGTTTAGTTCTGCCTCTGCCTTGATGTAGAATGCAGGGCTTTGTAGCATTGCCCCCTAAAGCAAACCTCCACAAAACACTGAGCAAGAGAGATTGTAATAAAGATTTCATGTGGGACTGAGAAGAAAAGTTTGTATCTCACACCACAGAACAGCACAATTTATTACAATTTCCCACTTGATTTTTTGTTTTCATCCAAAGGCACTTATTTAATGACCAAACATTAGGGTTTCTCTCCTTCTCCATGCCTTTCATATCTCTGCCATTGTGTCAAGCAACCCAGCTCTGTCTTCAAATTTGTAAACAATGCTTTGCAAAAACAAACAAATGAAACAAACAAAGCAAAATCCCTGTATTTGTTAGGATTAGGGTCCTCTCCTTTTATACAGTGGTTCAACAACCATCTAACCTTTTTTTTTTTTTGTCAATGCCAATCTAATTAATGTACAATGTTGTATTAGTTTCAGGTACAATATAGTGATTCAACATTTTTATGCATTACTTAGCACTTATGATGATAAGTGTACTTAGTCCTCTTCACCTATTTCACCCATCCCCACACCCACCTCTCCTCTAGTAACCACAAGTTTGTTCTCTACATTTAAGAGTCTGCTTTCATTTGTTTGTCTCCTTTTTCTTTTTCATTTTTTTATTTCTTAAGTTCCACATATGTGTGAAATAATATGGTATTTGCCTTTCTCTAACTGACTTATTTCACTTAGAATTTTACCCTCTAGAATTCATCCATGTTTTTTTCAAATGCCAAAGAACTTATACAAGTCAACACCAAAAAATCAAATAATCCAATTACAAATGGACAGAAGACATGAACAGACATTTTTCCAAAGAAGACATACAGTTAGATAACAGACACATGAAAAGATGCTCAACATCACTACTCATCAGGAAAATGTAATCAAAACTACAATGAGATATCTCCCCAAGTCTTTCAGAATGGCTAAAATAAAAAACACAAGAAACAGCAACTGGATGTAGAGAAAATGGAACCCTCTTGCACTGTTGGTGGGAATGCAAACTGGTACAGTCACTGTGGAAAACAATATGGAGATTCCTTAAAAAGTTAAAAATAGAATTACCATATGATCCAGTAATTCCACTACTCTATTTATCCAAAGAATATGAAAACACTAATTGGAAAACATATCTACACCCCTATGTTTATTGCAGCATTATTATAGCCCAATTATAGAAACAACCCATGTGTCCATTGATCAATGAATGGATAAAGCAGAAGTGGTGTAAATACACACACACACACACACACACACACACGGAATGGAATATTACTCAACCATGTAAGAACAACCATCTAATCTTAATCCATGTGGTCCCTTGAGGACACAGGCAGGATTTCACACTCCATCCTTGCATATACACCCTTTAATCAGTTTATCCATGTACTCATTTAATAAAACAAAGAAGCTCCAATATTCCACCACAGTAAATTTGAGTCAAAGTCTTGGGCCAACCCTGTAAAAACACTGTTCCTTAAGACAACTTAACTAACCGTCAGTTTCTTTGTTTAAAAATTGAGCCTTAAACTCAACAAAAATGTTTTGTATGTACCTTACCTCATTGATCCCTGAAACAACCTTAGCAGATAGGCAGGAAAATTATTGTCCTCAGTTTACAAATCAGAAAATCAGAAAAGTATAAGGATTTGTTCAAAGATACATAGCTGTTATCTGGAGTAGCCCCCCACCCCCTACCCACTCCATGGGGGGAAAATGAAAAAGCCATTATTTTAGACCAAAAACAAAAAATAATATAGTTTAAATAATAGTAACATACTAACAGTGAACAAATGCATTGGATTAAGCATGATTTCCTATCATATTTAATAATTTTATGGAGGAGGAATGTACTTTTTATCTAGAGTCTTTTCACCATTCCAAGGTTTTAGTATTTTTTTAATGTTTCATTACTTGAAATGGAAGTCATCCAGTCCATGGGATTAAATCTAGCAGGTAATTTTTCTCAATAGGCATTTAATTCCCTTATCCAAGAGACACAAATTCAGTTTCTTTGTAACTATGGCCTCTGAAGTGGAGTCTTGAAGATATCTTAGCTTTATAAATAGTAGTGTAACACATCATATAAATGCCAAGACAAGAAAATGAAAAAGAGGGAATTTAGGCCTTTTTAATATTTAGGCCCAGGACTAGGAACAGAATCAAGTTTTTCCTTTTTACTCTAAACCTAATGAGACAGTCTACGATAACCATGAGTGTATGCTACAGTGGAATCAACCTTAATGCCAAGATAATCTTTCCTACAGTCTTCAATGAACTCCATTGTCACTAGTTGATAGATTATGAAAAACCTGATTAGATGAAAAGGAAAGAAAATGAAAAAGAGTCATAATTATAATTAATCTTTCCAAATTATTTTTAAACTGGGGACCATCGGGGTGCCTGGGTGGCTCAGTCGGTTAAGCATCCGACTTCAGCTCAGGTCATGATCTCACGGTGCATGAGTTTGAGCCCCGCATCGGGCTCTGTGCTGACAGCTCAGAGCCTGGAGCCCGTTTCAGATTCTGTGTCTCCCTCTCTCTCTGCCCCTCCCCTGTTCATGCTCTCTCTCTCCCTGTCTCAAAAATAAATAAACGTTAAAAAAAATTAAAAAAAATAAACTGGGGACCATTAGAGGATATATAAACTCTGAAATGACACTCTGAAGTGTGTTTCTGCTTTTCTCTGGGGAAGGATTTATAGCTTTCATGAAATTCTCTGAGAAGTTCATAATCCAAAGAAAGGAAAAGCTGCACAGTCCAAGGACTGCCTGAGAAGCTAAGTCAGCCAACACAAAGCTTTATCTCTCATGAGCCAATTCCCATTCAACACATTTCCTTTTTTAGGTTGGCATAGTAAAACCTCATGATAAACTTATCTCACAGATTCTTCACTGCAGGCATGAAATTTTGGGCCCAGTGTTTGAAACTTCTCTACTCAGAGAACTTTTAAGTTTAGTTTCATTTGCTTTTGTTTTGGCTTAAAACCATGGAAAACTCCTAGAGCTATACTTCCATTGGAAGACACTCTTTTAGTCCTAAACTTGTTATATCCAATATCCTAGTGAATGTCTCCAGTTGAGTTTTACACAGAAATTTCAAATTTAACATATTTAAAACAAAATTTATTATTAGACAAAGATGAGTACTACAGTATCATGATCCCCATAACTGAGGATTCCTGTATCCCTGCCAATACTTAACATTATACAGAATTTTAATTTTGCCAATATGATGGGCATAAATCTTATTTAACTAGTATTTTTCTAATTATTGACTTTTCATTATTTATTTGCATGTCGATCTCCTAATTAGACTGCTGGTAAATTCCCTGCTGGTAGGGACAATGGGTTCTCATTTTTATCTCCCAAGTCTCTAGAAAAGTGTACAGAACATGCTCAAGGTTAATGACCTTGGCCAATAAATAAATAGATGAATGAATTCACAAGAGTCCCAAAGATTGCTGAAAAAGTGACCTCTAGCTAAACAGATGTGCCATATATATATTGTTAGGATGTCCCTGGAAGGGGACAGCCCTCTCGCCAGTGCTCCGGCAGAAACTGAAGGGCAACCAATCACCAAGTGCCAGCACAATCCAACGGAAAGCCCTGAATGGCTCTCCAGAAGGAACTGAAGGTCAACCAATTACCGAGCAATAGCACAACATGGCACGAGAGAAACACCCACCCGAGCCTAAACCCGGAACTGCTACAGCTTAAAAACCCTACTCCACCATACCCGGGCGTGACTTCCCTGACTCCCTCCTTGAGTCACAGAACCTCTCCCGGAACCCTAGTTCCCAATAATGCCTTAAACTGCAAAAATTCTTTTTGACTCTAACTCCTATCTTTACTCTGCACAACGCCTGACACTAACATATATATATATATACATATATATATATATATATGTACATATATATATATATAATATTCAAGTATAAACAAAGTTAAATATGAATAACTGACACAATTTACTTTTAAAAATCTATGAGTGATGTTAGTTTTGATATAATCTTGCCTAAGCCTAAATATAGTTTTCTTCTAAGTGTGTGGCACAATGGGAAAAGGATGGTTTTTGAAGTCAGGCATATCTGTGTTTACATCCAGATTGTGACCTGTACCAAGTGTGGTACCTAATGAAAGTAACTTAAACTTGGTGGGGAAACTAATACATATTTTACAAGCCTAGTTTATAATTTGAATTTAAACAAGATAGTGTGTTACAAGTACCTGCCATTGCATTTGTATGGAGTATACTAGGTAGTAAATAAGCAGTAACTATTTTTTGTGTTGTTGTTGTGAGGACTTCATAAAACTTTGAAATGCAGTTAAAAGTGAAGTCCTAGATTAAATGGAGTTAGAAGTACTTGGAAGATGGCAGCATATGAGGACGCTGAGCTCACCGCGACATGCGGATCACTTAGATTCCACCCACAACTGCCTAAATAACCCAGAAAATTGCCAGAAGACTAGCAGAACAGATTCTCTAGAGACAAGCATACACGAGAGGTCCACGGAAGAGGGTAGGAAGGGCGGAAGAGGGTAGGAAGGGCGGAGAGGCGGTGCACTCTACACGGACTGGGGGGAGGGAGCGGGGGTGGAGGGGCGGCCCACCAGCAAAGCAAAGCCCCCAGTCTGGCTTGCAAAAGCGGAGGGGCTGGACAGAGTGTGTTCTGACAGCAAGCGGGACTTAACACCTGGGAGGTTATAAGTTAACAGCTCTGCTCTGAGAGCGGTAGGCCTGGAGGACAACGGGAGAGAGAGCTGTTGAGCCCAGCCGACAGAGCGCAGCTTGGTGGGGAACAAAGGCACTCACCAGCGCCATCTCCCTCACCCATCCCCCAGCCAAAATCCCAAAGGGAACCAGTTCCTGCCAGGGAACTGACTTCATCGCGCAAACATCCAATGCTGTGCTTCTGCGGATCCATCCCTCTGGCGAGTCTGACTACATCCCAGTGCTGCAGGGCCCCTCCCGAAGCAGATCACCAAAAGATAAGCGAGCTGAGACTGCCCCTCCTGCCCCCGTACACCTTGAGGATCCACCCCAGCTAATACGCCAGATCCCAGCACTACAAGCCTGGCAGTGTGCAAGTAGCCCAGATGGGCCATGCCACCCCCACAGTGAATCCCACCCCTAGGAGAGAGGAAGAGAAGGCACACACCAGTCTGACTGTGGCCCCAGTGGTGGGCTGGGGGCAGACATCAGGTCTGACTGCAGCCCCGCCCACCAACACAAGTTATTCAAGACAGCACAAGGGAAGTGCCCTGCAGTTCTGCACCACGCCAGGGACTATCCAAAATGACCAAACGGAAGAATTCCCCTCAAAAAAAAAAAAAAAACTCCAGGAAATAATGACAGCGAACAAACTGATCAAAAACGATTTAAACAATATAACTGAAAGTGAATTTAGAATAACAGTCATAAAATTAATCACTGGGCTTGAAAACAGTATAAAGGACAGCAGAGAATCTATTGCTACAGAGATCAAGGGACTAAGGAACAGCCAAGAGGAGCTAAAAAATGCTATTAATGAGCTGCAAAATAAAATGAAGACGACCACAGCACGGATTGAAGAAGCAGAGGAGAGAATAGGTGAACTAGAAGATAAAGTTATGGAAAAAGAAGAAGCTTAGAAAAAGAGAGATAAAAAAAATCCAGGAGTATGAGGGGAAAAATTAGAGAACTAAGTGATACACTAAGGAGAAATAATCTACGCATAATTGGTATTCCAGAGGAGGAAGAGAGAGGGAAAGGTGCTGAAGGTGTACTTGAAGAAATAATAGCTGAGAACTTCCCTGATCTCAGGAAGGAAAAAAGCATTGAAATCCAAGAGGCACAGAGCAGTCCCTTCAGACGTAACTTGAATCAATCTTCTGCACGACATATCATAGTGAAACTGGCAAAATACAAGGATAAAGAGAAAATTCTGAGAGCAGCTAGGGATAAAGGTGCTCTAACATATAAAAGGAGACATATAAGACTCGTGACCGATCTCTCTACTGAAACTTGGCAGGCCAGAAAGGCATGGCAGGAGATCTTCAATGTGACGAACAGAAAAAAATATGCAGCCAAGAATGCTTTATCCAGCAAGTCTGTCATTTAGAATAGAAGGAGAGATAAAGGTCTTCCCAAACAAACAAAAACTGAAGGACTTCGTCACCACTAAACCAGCCCTACAAGAGATCCTAAGGGGGATCCTGTGAGACAAAGTACCAGAGACATCGCTACAAGCATGAAACCTACAGACATCACAATGACTCTAAACCCATATCTTTTTATAATAACACTGAATGTAAATGGACTAAATGCACCAACCAAAAGACATAGGGTATCAGAATGGATAAAAAAACAAGACCCATCTATTTGCTGTCTACAAGAGACTCATCTTAGATCTGAGGACACCTTCAGATTGAGAGTGAGGGGATGGAGAACTATTTATCATGCCACTGGAAGTCAAAAGAAAGCTGGAGTAGCCATACTTATATCAGACAAACTAGACTTTAAATTAAAGGCTGTAACAAGAGATGAAGATGGGCATTATATAATCATTACAGGGTCTATCCATCAAGAAGAGCTAACAATTATAAATGTCTATGCGCCAAATATGGGTGCCCCCAAATATATAAAAAAATTACTCACAAACATAAGCAACCTTATTGATAAGAATGTGGTCATTGCAGGGGACTTTAACACCCCCCTCACAGCAATGGATAGATCATCTAGACACTCGGTCAATAACGAAACAGGGGCCCTGAATGATACATGGGATCAGATGGACTTGACAGATATATTTAGAACTCTGCATCCCAAACCAACAGAATATACTTTCTTTTCGAGTGCACATGGAACATTCTCCAAGATAGATCACATACTGTGTCACAAAACAGCCCTTCATAAGTATACATGAATTGAGATCATACCATGCATACTTTCAGACCACAATGCTATGAAGATTGAAATCAACCACAGGAAAAAGTCTGAAAAACCTCCAAAAGCATGGAGGTTAAAGAACACCCTACTAAAGAATGAATGGGTCAACCAAGCAATTAGAGAAGAAATTTAAATATATATGGAAACAAATGAAAATGAAAATACAATCCAAATGCTTTGGGATGCAACAAAGGCAGTCCTGAGAGGAAAATATATTGCAATCTAGGCCTATCTCAAGAAACAAGAAAAATCCCAAATACAAAATCTAACAGCACACCAAAAGGAAATAGAAGCAGAACAGCAAAATGACCCCAAACCCAGCAGAGGAAGAGAAATAATAAAGATCAGAGGAGAAAAAAACAATATAGAATCTAAAAAAAACTGTAGAGCAGATCAATGAAACCAAGAGTTGGTGTTTTGGAAGAGTAAACATAATTGATAAACCTCTGGCCAGGCTTCTCAAAAAGAAAAGCAGATGACCCAAATAGATAAAATCATGAATGAAAATGGAATTATTACAACCAATCCCTCAGAGATACAAGCAATTATCAGGGAATACTATGAAAAAATATATGCCAACCAACTGGTCAACCTGGAAGAAATGAACAAATTCCTAAACACCCACACACTTCCAGAACTCAAACAGGAAGAAATAGAAAGCTTAAACAGACCCATAACCAGCGAAGAAATTGAATCAGTTATCAAAAATCTCCCAACAAATAAGAGTCCAGGACCAGATGGCTCCCCAGGGGAATTCTGCCAGACATTTAAAGCAGAGATAATACCTCTCCATCTCAAGCTATTCCAAAAAATAGAAAGGGAAGGAAAACTTCCAGACTCATTCTATGAAGCCAGTATTACTTTGATTCCTAAACCAAACAGAGATCCAGTAAAAAAAGAGAACTACAAGCCAATATGCCTGATGAATATGGATGCAAAAATTCTCAATAAGATACTAGCAAATCGAATTCAACAGCATATAAAAAGAATTATTCACCATGATCAAGTGGGATTCATTCCTGGGATGCAAGGCTGGTTCAACATTCGCAAATCAATCAATGTGATACATCACATTAATAAAAGAAAAGATAAGAACCATATGATCCTGTCAATCTATGCAGAAAAAGCACTTAACAAAATTCAGCATCCTTTCTTAATAAAAACCCTCGAGAAAGTCGGGATCGAAGGAACATAATTCAACATCATAAAAGCCATTTATGAAAAGCACACAGCTAATATCACCCTCCATGGGGAAAAACTGACAGCTTTCCCCCTGAGATCGGGAACACGACAGGAATGTCCACTCTCACTGCTGTTGTTTAACATAGTGTTGGAAGTTCTAGCATCAGCAATCAGACAACAAAAGGAAATCAAAGGCATCAAAAATGGCAAAGATGAAGTCAAGCTTTCACTTTTTGCAGATGACATGATATTATACATGGAAAACCCTATAGACTCGACCAAAAGTCTTCTAGAACTGATACATGAATTCAGCAAAGTTGCAGGATACAAAATTAATGTACAGAAATCAGTTGCATTCTTATACATTAATAATGAAGCAACAGAAAGACAAATAAAGAAACTGATCCCATTCACAATTGCACCAAGAAGCATAAAATACCTAGGAATAAACCTAACCACAGATGTAAAAGATCTGTATGCTGAAAACTATAGAAAGCTTATGAAGGAAATTGAAGAAGATATGAAGAAATGGAAAAACATTGTGTGCTCATGGGTTGGAAGAATAAATATTGTTAAAATGTCAATACTACCCAAAGCTATGTACACATTCAATGCAATCCCAATCAAAATTGCACAGCATTCTTCTCGAAGCTAGAACAAGCAATCCTAAAATCTGTATGGAACCACAGAAGACCCCGAATAGCCAAAGTAATTTTGAAGAAAAAGACCAAAGCAGGAGGCATCTCAATCCCAGGCTTCAGCCTCTACTACAAAGCTGTAATCATCAAGACAGCATGGTATTGGCACAAAAACAGACTCATAGACCAATGGAATAGAATGGAAACCCCAGAACTAGACCCACAAAAGGTTGGCCAACTAATCTTTGACAAAGCAGGAAAGAACATCCTATGGGAAAAAAGACAGTCTCTTTAACAAATGGTGCTGGGAGAACTGGACAGCAACTTGCAGAAGAATGAAACTAGACCACTTTCTCACACCATTCACAAAAATAAACTCAAAATGGAGTTTTGAGTGTGAGAATGAATGTGAGACAGGAAACCATCAAAACACTACAGGAGACAGCAGGAAAAGACCTCTCTGACCTCAGCTGTAGCAATTTCTTACTTGACACATCCCCAAAGGCAAGGGAACTAAAAGCAAAAATGAACTATTGGAACCTCATGAAGATAAAAACCTTCTGTAGAGCAAAGAAAACAATCCACAAAACTAAAAGGCAACCAACGGAATGGGAAAAGATATTTGCAAATGACATATCCCCAGACAAAAGGCTAGTATCCAAAATCTATAAAGAACTCACCAAACTCCACACCCAAAAAACAAATAATCCATTGAAGAAATGGGCAGAAAACATGAATAGACACTTCTCTAAAGAAGACATCCAGATGGCCAACAGGCACATGAAAAGGTGCTCAACATCACTCCTCATCAGGGAAATACAAATCAAAACCACACTCAGATATCACCTCACTCCAGTCAGAGTGGCCAAAATGAACAAATCAGGAGACTATAGATGCTGGAGAGGATGTGGAGAAACGGGAACCCTCTTGCACTGTTGGTGGGAATGCAAACTGGTGCAGCCACTCTGGAAAACAGTGTGGAGGTTTCTCAAAAAATTAAAAATAGACCTACCCTATGACCCAGCAGTAGCACTGCTAGGAACTTACCCAAGGGATACAAGAGTGCTCATGCATGGGGCCCTTGTATCCCAATGTTTATAGCAGCACTCTCAACAATAGCCAAATTGTGGAAAAAGTCTAAATGTCCATCAGATGATGAATGGATAAAGAAATTATGGTTTATATACACAATCGAGTACTACGTGGCAATGAGAAAGAATGAAATATGGCCATTTGTAGCAATGTGGATGGAACTGGAGAGTTATGCTAAGTGAAATAAGCCATACAGAGAAAGACAGATACCATATATTTTCACTCTTTTGTGGATCCTGAGAAACTTATCAGAAACCCATGGGGGAGGGGAAGGAAAAAGAAAAAGGTTAGAGTGGGAGAGAGAGCCAAAGTATAAGAGACTCTTAAAAACTGAGAACAAACTGAGGGTTGATGGGGGGTGGGAGGGAGAGGAGCATAGGTGATGGGCATTGAAGAGGGCATCTTTTGGGATTTGCACTGGTGTTGTATGGAAACTAATTTGACAATAAAATCCTATAATAAATAAATAAAATAAATAAATAAATAAAGTAAAAGGCAGTACTCACCATTTAATAAATAAATAAATAAATAAATAAATAAATGGAGTTAGATACAGGTCAACTAATTTTAGAAGTAATTACAGAAAATAAAATATCTAACAGAGTTAAAAAACAAAAGTGAAGTCGTATTTTATTCAACATGGGTCACCTTAAAGGAGAAGTATAGTACATACTGCTAGTTCACTGCAATGTCATACATTGGTTATTGTTATTGTCATCTTCAAGATGACTGACTTATGATATGAACAGCTGCATTGAGGTGCTGTTTTTCAAGTCACTAGTTTCTGATGTGAAAAAAAAATCTGAGTGCCTTCTGAAAAAAATTTTCTGTGAATACAATCTTCTCATTTAGAAAAATTAGAAAAGATAGAAAATCTTTAGGGGGACACAATTATTGGTATTTTGATTAGACTTAAGATTTACTTAAATAAAATTTTTACAGTTTATTGGGTGCCTGTTGAGTGTTCTATATTTAGTATTACAACATGTTTCTATCAGTTTTGTTATAGTAATACTTCAAAATAAACCACTCCAAACTCAGTGGCCTAAAACAACAAATATTTATTCTCACATGTACATTTATAAGTTGACTAGGGCCTGGCTAGACCATAGTCTTGGTTTTAACCAATAGATTGTACTGAGATCTACTCCAAGGTCTCATATTTACTTTGGAGCAGTGGGCTACCCAGAACATGCTTATCTTTTGGAAATATCAGAGGTATGAGACAGTAAGCCCAATCACATGAACACATTGCTGTTTAGGAATGTATCTGTGATAAAGCTAGTGATACTGTAATTAATACAATAAGCTTAATGGAAGAACTAATACTTGAAGTAGGCAAAATTTCAATATAAAAAAAGGAGAAAGCAAATTGACTTTAATTAAACATAAGCACATAAGCACTTTATTGAAGTTATTGAATTTATTCCTGTTTTAATCCTTGTCTTAGAAACAATGAAACAAAGGCTCTGAGATTTTAAATGACTTGCCAAGGTTAATGAGTTACTAGTGGAGCTGAGATTAAACATCTGGTGGCCAGAGTTATTTCTAATCCTAAACTATTCCTAAAAATAGGGTGAAGGTGAATTTCAAAGCACAGAATAGGATTAACAAAAGCTTGGAAATGAGAAAACACAGGATATATTTGGGAATTTTCAGCCAATTATTTTTGTAAAATTTAGTGTAAAAGTCAAAGGCATGGAAGACAAGAGTACTCAGATTGATAGCAGGCTAATTTGAATTTAATTTTGTATACGTTCTGAGAAGCCATTGAACATAAAAGTGATAGTTCACAGATATGCTTTGGAAGTATTAATTCATTATATTATGGAAAATTGAAAAACATTGAAGTTGTCTGGAAAACTCAGGAGGTAATAACAATAATTGAGGTGAGTAGTAATGAAGACTGACCCAAACTGGTGATGTGGAAACAGAAATAAGGAGACAGACGTGGAAGGCAAAATCCAAGAGAAAAAGAAAAATTTCTTGGCAGTCAGTTTGTTATGGATAACAAGAGAAAGGAAAGGGCCAACCATTACTATAATATATTGAGAAGGGATAACTAGAAGAATGGTAATGCCATTAAGAGATGTAGAAAATACAGGACAAAGAGCTGGTTTGGGGGGTAAGGAGTCCTATTCTGTATGTGTTTTTGAGGAAAAAAACAATTTGAAATACCTGACACACATAACAAAAATTAGATTAAGCTGTTAATTAGCAAACATTCTTAATTTCTTTTATAGCTTCAGTAGAATTGTATCTAGGCTATGACTGCAGCAATGCATTCCTTAAGCCCCTTAAAATTACCTTATGTGACAGAATTCCCCCCAAGTTTATGTGAGCAGAAGTAATGCATGTCTCTCTTAGACTTCTATATGTGTGCCTCCATGCTCTTTAGATTTGAAATGGTGATCATCAGAGCTACCCTGGAAGTCACATATTGAAGATGATAAAGCTACTATCAATTGCCAATCTGCCTAAAAATCCCTAGAATGTGTTATGAGAAAGGTATAAACTTCCATAGTTCTTAAGCCACTTCTGATCCTTTTGTTATTAACAGTTTAGACCATCCTTACAATTATCTAAATTTGTACCTTGGAGTCAGATTCTGCTCATAAAAGAAACCTAAATTCTGTGGCTTTAGCAGTTAAGCTTGAAACTTAGTCTTTCCGTGTTGTGATAAAACATTTGGTAAGTCATTTGCCTGTGATAAATTTCAGGGCTGGATGTACTAGGCCTAAAGCTTTAAGGGAATTATTTAGGAAAAGTCAAAAGTTCTTGTGTTGGCTGCTCCCTGGTGCTTTTAGCAAGGTATAGCAAGAAGAAGAAAAAATGAACTTGCTCAATAACTGATAGGTTTGCTAGCATAGATTAAAATAAGGAGAGAGAATACAGAAAGTTGTGACCTTTCAGGTTTGGAAATAGCATAAGAAAAGATTTCCATTGCTCAAATGTCTCCCATAAAGACTTTCCATTAAGGCTTTTTGATCAAACAAAGGACCTAGTCCTGCTGCAAAGAACAGATTGAGATATGGACTTCTCACTCAAGCCTGTATTCAGATGGCTATAGTGGAGACCAATTAAGGTAAAAGCGGGGCGCCTGGGTGGCGCAGTCGGTTAAGCGTCCGACTTCAGCCAGGTCACGATCTCGCGGTCCGTGAGTTCGAGCCCCGCGTCAGGCTCTGGTCAGGCTCTGGTCAGGCTCTGGGCTGATGGCTCCGAGCCTGGAGCCTGTTTCCAATTCTGTGTCTCCCTCTCTCTCTGCCCCTCCCCCGTTCATGCTCTGTCTCTCTCTGTCCCAAAAATAAATTTAAAAAACGTTGAAAAAAAAAAAATTTAAAAAAAAAAAAAAAAAAAAAAAAAAAGGTAAAAGAGAAGCATAGGAACAAGAGAGCAAGAAAACAATGTCAGCTTATGTGTCATGTCTAGAAATTAACTTATGGGTGGAGTTGTTGGTACATAGATTTGGCAGAAAAAATATTTCTGGAGATTACTAAATTTTTGAGTAAATTATATTGCCAAAGAAACCACGAACCTACTCTGAAAAAGTTTGAGACTGATCAAGTCATAAACTTTGGATTTCTAAACTAGAACCAAAAATGAATATCCCTCAGAGAATGCATAGTACCTAGTAGTAATTTCACATGTGACATGGGAGGTAATAAAGAAAACTATCCCTTCAAATCAAACCAATGTTCATGGAAATAAATGGATGAAGGAGTTCTCCCCAGGAAGCAGAATTAAGGTTTAGTGGAAGAACTTCCTCCACAATCAGGGCAAGGGTACTTATAGTATCTGCTCCTGGATGAGTCCATCATTATTTTTCACTGCATACTCCTTCTCCTTCTACCTGTCCCCTTTATTTTTTCACAGAAATTTTCTCCCAATAAATCTCTAACATGCCTAATTCCACCTTGACATCTTCCTGGAGAAATGTATCAAGGATATCAGCAATGTCCCAACAAAGCAGATTATAAGATGGAGCTTGAGGATTGGCTTACTCACTGTTCCACTGACAACGGGGACTCTATCCCATGTAGAATGTGAGGCATGGACAACCCCTGACACAAAGTAGAAAACGTAGTAGGCCAATGGCTGAAACTTACACCAGTGCTGATCTGGTAAAAAGTCCTAATGGATGGGGATGTGATTGATGTGAAATGATTCAGGCATTTTAAAAGTATGGCCAGAACAATGTCTAGGATGACAGGACAGTTGGCTAGTTATCCATAAGTTGTACTGACGCTTGGCAGAGGGACAATGAAAAAATGAGAGCCGTTTTAAAACTAAGGGAGCTGTCAGGCTTCTTGGCCTTTAGTTCATGCAATGGAAATGTGAGCACAGCTGAGGAGCAAGCTCAAACCTTAATACAATTGCAGGTCTCTAGAGAATTTTAAATGCTCAGCCCAGAAAAATAGGTTAAACTAATATCAGGGCTCTTGTTGAGAAAATCTGGGACCACAGAAGTGCACTATAGGGACATCTGAGGGCTTCCACCCTCAGAAATTAGACTTAGGACAGAAACAATCACATGTTTATTCAGTTCTCCTAGGGGCTACGTTTGGCCTTAATATAGTACCATGTGACCATTTGTCCAGAACTGCTATTAGGCAGAGTTTTGCCGAAATTAATTCATAAGAAGGACTGGAATTGGTCCTTCATAAGAATAAAATGAAATGGTATTTCCATTTCATGGTGGTCCACAGGGGGACTTTGTGTTTCCTGTCCTGACAATTCTAGGCTATGCAGATTAGACATTCTGATCTGGGAAGGACACACACTCCTGTCAGGGAACACAATAAGGATTCCCCTAAAGTACAAACTATGACTGCACTTCAGTTTTCTTGTGTATAGGGGATTACCAGATGAGAAGAATCACTATTTTGTTAGAAGTAATTGCCTTAGATCAACATGAAAAGATAGGGTTATTTATACATAATGGTGATGGGGGTAACACAAGTGGGGTCCAGATGATCCAGTTGCACATGTCTTGGTTCTTCCACACCAACTTTAACTACTTATGTCAATGTAATTCCCACACCAAATGTAATTGTAACACATACAGCAACCCCTGCCTAAGAAGTGTATTATTACCAGGGCACCTGGGTGGCTCAGTCGGTTGAGTGTCCAGCTTCGGGTCAGGTCATGACCTCGTGGTTCATGAGTTTGAGCCCTGCGTCGGACTGTGTGCTGACAGCTCAGAGCCTGGAGCCTGCTTGGGATTCTGTGTCTCCTCTCTCTTTGTCCCTCCCCTGTTCATGTTCTGTCTCTATCTCTCAAGAATAAATAAACTTAAAAAAAATTTTAAAAAAGAAGTGTATTATTACCAAGGGATCAGACCACTCAAAAATAATGGCATGGTTTGGATCATATAACTGGTAAAATTCTGAAAACCTACAGAGGTGGTAGTTGACATCAAAAAGAATTTAAGATGAATACTGGACGAGGGGGAAGATGAATATCTGTGTGGCCCTAAGACCAACTGTAACAAATTGGTGCTGTATCTCATCTTACTAACTTCTTTTAAGTTTCCCTGCAGGTGAGAAGGATCTCCTGAACATGTGTATGGGTGTGGATTTGAAGTGTAAGGGGTGGACTGTAAAATCTAGTGAAGATCATCTAAAATCTCCAGGAGAGCTTACAGCAAGGACAGTAGTTAGATGGCACTTTCCATCTGCCATACTTTTGGATCTTCTGCAGTGTTAAAATTGAGTCACATGCTCCCCAGGGATTCTCCCAGATAATGATTGAGAATAGTGAAGAATCCAAAATTAAACCATTTATGCCTGATGTAGGACTTCTCTGATGGGCAATCTTTGCTTGGGCTCTCAAGACCTCAGAGCAGCACTTTATCTGAGGCTCTTTCTACCCAATCCTCCCTTCTTCACTATTTTGTTTCATAGGTATCTGAAAGGTTTCTTCACTATCCCTGCTACTTATTCTCTTTCTATTTCCCCTGATGAATCACTTGTATGTGTAATTTCATTTTGATGTTTGCTATGCAGAGAACCAAATCTGTGACAGTCTCTGAGAAAATGAAGGAATACCAGTTGAGTGTTCACCTTAAAAACTAGTTGGCCTCTTGAAATCATGAACCTTGGATTCTGAGGCTGGTTATTTTGCAATTTTAGTTCAAATAAAATTTCCTGAAAAATTCCATAACTTCCTCAAGTAGAGTTACATGCTTCTTCTGCGTTCCTGGTGTGCCTTCTAGATTTCTCTGTGACTGTACCCACAATAACACTCTAGAAAATGTGGAAAATAATCTGTATAAAGATAAAATAACTACTGTTGACATTTTTAAAAGTTTATTTATTTTGAGAGAGAGAGAAAGAGAGAGAGAGAATGCATGCACAAATAGGGAGAGAGGTGAGATGATTCCAAGCAGGCTCTGTGCCATCAGCATGGAGCCTAACATGGAACTTGAATCCACAAACCATGACGTCATGACCTGAGCTTCAATCAAGAGTCAGACACTTGGGGCACCTGGGTGGCTCAGTCTGTTAAGCGTCGGACTTCAGCTCAGGTCACGATCTCACGGTCCGTGAGTTTGAGCCCCGTGTCGGGCTCTGGGCTGATGGCTCAGAGCCTGGAGCCTGCTTCAGATTCTGTGTCTCCCTCTCTCTCTGCCCCTCCCCCATTCATTCCCTGTCTCTCTCTGTCTCAAAAATAAATAAACGTTAAAAAAAAATTTAAAAAAAATCAGACACTTAACCAACTAAGCCACCCAGGCACCCCTACTGTTAGCATTTTAATATGTTTTCCTAGTCTGCTTTTCATGTATTTTTCTAGTTTTTTTTAATTTCCTATATATTAATCTGTACACAAATTCTAAATGAAAGTTTTTCATCTGACATAGTTTTTATACGGTAGTTTTCAGTTAAAATTAGATAGTGAACATTTTGCTGTTAAATATTCTTTGTGTTGAAAATTTCTTTGAGTTTATTGAAGTTGTACTTATTGCCTTTTAGAAGAAGGGAGTAACTTTGAAGACAACAGGAGTAATTATAATGGATAAGGAAAGTAACTTTAAGACTATAAAACAAATTGGAAAATAGGTAAGGCTTGGAGGAGAGCAAACATGGATGTCCTATCACTTGAGTAGGCAAAAGGTGTAAGGGGATGGCCATACAATGTACCTAAGGATGCTGGACTATGTATTTTACCATTCTTGGCCCTGGCAAAAATTGGCCTTGGCAGCAATTCGTGTTTCAAACAAATAGTACTGAGCAAAGACTTTCTGGCCTTTTAGATACTGTGGGCTTTGACAGTGAGAATGTCCACGATGGCCATAACAGGCTAGAGGCTAGAGGTCCTTCTTCTTCCTTGCAAACACTGGACATTTCTTGGACTTATACTGCCTTAGGAGATTCAATTAAGGTAGAAATTGAGTTTTTTGTGAAATGAATTATTTGACAAGGTTGGATTTAAAGGTTTGGTTAAAAGAAGAAGAAAAGGGACTTACCTTGCACATTTGCATTTATTTTTTTATTTTTTAAATGTATTTTTTAAGTTTATTTATTTTCAAAATGAGAGAGGAAGGGAGAGGGAGAGGGGGAGGGACAGAGAGACAGAGAGAATCCTAAGCAGTCTCTGTGCTCTCAGTGCAGACGCTGACATGGGACTTGAACTTACAAACAGTGAGATCATGACCTGAGCCAAAACCAAGAGTTGGAGGCTTAACCAACTGAGCCAGCCAAGTGCCCCAAACATTTGCATTTACACACCAGTATTTATAACAACTCTAATCTTAATCCCTAAACCAATCCCCCTACCTCCTAAGCCAAGGTCCCACTTTAGAGATATCCTGCTACTACAAATCTGTTCTCATACCCTGAACAACTTTTACTCTTTTTTAAAATTATAGTTTTTATTTTACAGAGAGAGAGAGAGAATCTTAAGCAGGCTTCATGTTCAGCATGGAGCCTGAAAGGGGGGGTCGATCCCACAACCCTGGGATCATGACCTGAGTCAAAATCAAGAGTCAGACACTCAATTGGGCCATCCAGGGCCCCTGTACAACTTTTATTCTTATTTCTACAGTTCTTTAGGTTACATTTCTCTTATCCATTCCACAACCTTTCACAAGTCAAGTTATATATACATAAATAAATTTAGGTATCTTTTCTTTGGTTTAATAATACAAAAGAAAAGATACCTAAATTTATTTATGTATATTATTCTTTTGAATCTATTGGATTTCCTAGAATTATATATGTTCGATGAAGGTGGTGGTGGGAAGGAGAGCTTAAGCTCTTGATTCTCCTGTTGGCATAAATCTGTCTTCCTTTTAGTTAGGCTAAGAATCACTGTCCAAAGCAGTGGCTTATTGGAGTTCCATAAAATGATTAGAGAACCTGAGATGAACAGCAGCTTTCCTCCTGGGAATACTTAGGGAGCACATGCAGTCCTGATTCAGACTTTGCATTGGCCAAGCACAAAGGTGCTCTGATTCCTCTGATCTGAGTTCTCTGTCCTCTGAGAACATTATACACACTATCTCTAAGATTTTACCAAACTAAGGCCCACAGGAAATTCAGCTCATTTTTTTTCAAAGATGCAGTAGAGAGAGAAATAACAGGATTGAGGTTAGATGAATCTAGGCAGAATACCTAGTGGTGAAACCTTGCTTGCTATCGATGTACCCTCAACTTCAGTATCTTTATTTGTAAAATGAGAATTACTGTATTTGTCTTGAAAGATTGAACACTTAGAAAATCAAATGAGACACAAAGATAATGTGCTAAGCACAACACATAGTATATAGATAATAAATTAAGGGGTAGTCATCTTTGAGAAAGTAATAATAACATTTTGAAATTTGACTATATATTAGGTATATCATTACATAAATTTAATAGATTAGGAATTTGAGGCACAGAGAAGTTAAGTAACTTTCCTGGCATCTGATAGCTAATAAGTCTTCAAACCTAGGTATTCTGCTCTAGAGCTTATGACATTAAATACCATGCCAGAGTGTAATGGTATTTCTCATAAAAAAAGGTAGAAAGGAGTTAGGGTATCTAAGGACCTTGCAGTGCCTGACTGGCTCAGTTGGTAAAGCATGTGACTTTTGACATCAAGATCATGAGCTCAAACCCAACGTTAAGCATAGAGATTGCTTAAATAAACTTTAAAAATTATCTAAGTAGCTTAAACCCATAGAAATACTTTATTTTTCCCGATTTTAAATTTAGCCTTCAATGAAAGCTCTTCCTTTGAAGCCCAAAGGGAATAATGATATGCACTTGAGCACTGGAATCATAAGACCTGTGAACATTTTCCAGTTTGCACTTCCAGTTTTGTCACTTAACATATTTGAGTTTCTTCCTATATAAATGGCAATAATTATTATCTTGTTAAGAGGTATTAATGAGGAAATAGATATGAAAGCATCTTACAAATGTAAATACCTCACAAGTGTTAGTGGCCATTAGTAAATGATTATAATTATTCATTTTTTTAAAAATCAAAATTGAAGTAGGAATTATAATGATTCTTCTCTCCACTCTATCTGGAAAATGCAGTAAAATTATTTTATTGTACTTGAGTATGTAACATACAACCAAGTAAACATATTTTTAGTATCTAAATTTCTAGAACCATTTTAATATTGTAAAATGCACATGGATGAAGACAAAGAATACCACACAGTAATGCATTTTCCTTATTTTTATAGGATGCTTCATAAGAGAAGATGAGAAACAACATGTGTCCAATATTCCCTAGGATGTCATTATGGAGTTGCCTAGGTGACTCACTAGGATGTATTATCACATTATGCCTCATATTCTTTTGAAGTAGAAAAAAGCAAGATGTGAAACATGGAAGTTAAGCCTTTTGAAAAGAAACTTGCATCATCATTACTATAATCAAGGATATTAGAAGATATATTCATTCTTTCATTCGTTCAATAATGTCAGACATGTCTTGCCTATTGCACTGCAGTACATGTTAAAGAAAGTGTATCTAGAAACATCAAATCTGGTTGGAATACAGGATATATCCATATGCAGTAAATAAAACTGTAGAACATTAATTGAAAAAGTAAGAGACATAACTAGTAAGTACAAAGAGAGTTCATAGAAAGGAATAATCAATATGGGCAAGACAGTCTGGGAAGTCTTACAGAAGTGAGAAGTGAGACTCAAGGTCAGGAATGTCTGTGGCTTTGGAGAATTCATGAATTTTTCCTGGCAAAAACCTGGTGGATTGTCTGTAAGAAACATTCAGGCAAATGACTGAGCAGGTTGAGTATGTTCTATTATGGGGACCTTTGAATGTAGGCTAAGGAGTTTGAAATGTATTCTGAAGGCAGTGGAAGTCAGTCGGTTAGGCGTCCGACTTCAGCCAGGTCACGATCTCGCGGTCCGTGAGTTCGAGCCCCGCGTCAGGCTCTGGGCTGATGGCTCGGAGCCTGGAGCCTGTTTCCGATTCTGTGTCTCCCTCTCTCTCTGCCCCTCCCCCGTTCATGCTCTGTCTCTCTCTGTCCCAAAAATAAAAAAAAAAAAAAAAAAAAAAGCCAAAATGAAGGCAGTGGAAGTCAATGTGGCAGTAGTATGGGAGAACAGTTCCTCTGTCCACTCAGAAAACAGCTTTCACATGGTGAGAGAACTCCAGTTTTTGTAGAGTCTACACCCTAAATATGAAACTTACAAAAAGAATTTATCTTTAAGTATCAGGAAAAAAAAACAGGCTTTAAACGCATAAGTGCATGTTTTTGTTTGTTTGTTTTTTGTATAACAAAAAGGCCACAGGTAGGTAGTCAGGGCTGGTATGAAGGTTAAATGGGGCCACTTGGACTCTGCTCCTCCTGTCTTCCTGTTCCACCATCCTAACCATGGGGATTTTATTCTTACAGTAGCAGCCATATCTCCACATAGCTGTAAGAAGGGGAAAGGACAAGTGAAATGGGTAAAAACATGTGCAACAAGAACTTGCCACTTGAAATTTTTTTCCTGGAAATCTTACCCAATTTAATACCTGCTCACATCAATTGTCCAGAATGAGGTCATAAGGCAAGATTAATTGCAAGTTCAGCTAGAAAACTACAGTTTCAGCACAAAGTGCTGCCAAAAAAAAAAAAAAAAAAAGATTGTTTGCAGGGAATAAAAGAAGAATGAGTGCCTTTCTCATTGGATGTTTGGATCAAAGGCAGTGGTGGATATGGGAATTTTCTTACTATCTTAAGTGTATGTCCGTCTTATTTGGCAACACTTGGATAAATAAGTGAAAAGAAGCTACAGTGGGTTTTTCCCCAGTTTCATCATCTAAATTCTTTGTGAGTATTCTTTTCCTATTTTGATATTACCATTATCAGTCTAACTTTTCTATTTTATCCTGTATTTTTCTGGGAATTCAAAAGTTATAACTTTTGAAAGCTGGGGAAAAGCTGCAGAGATACCAGCCAGATGCCATTTTAACCCCATGTTTTACAGTTTCTTAGGTTTAAATTTAATGTCTTTATTCTTTCTTTTATATAAATGAATATAGTATTTTAAACTCATTTGTTTTTCTTAATGTGAGTTTTTATTTCTAGTTTTATTGTCTCTTAATTTGCTTTTGTATTATTTTCTCCTTATTGTATTTCCAAACATGTTTTCTCTAGTCTTAAACATTGTAAACCTAGTTATTTTATCATTATAAATTCTGATAATTCTTCTATCTCAAGTCTTTGTGAGTTGTTTTTAGTTGTCTTTTATTTCTGTGGATTCTTAGTCCTTACGTGCCATTCCCTGTGCCATTTGGGTGATATGTAAATGTAGGTCACAAATCTACATGAAAGCTGTTTTACACTTAATCTTTGTTCTAAAGATAGAGCCATTTGGGGGTGCCTAGGTGGCTCAGTCAGTTAAGCATCCGACTTCGGCTCAGGTCATGATTTCACAGTTTGAAGGTTCGAACCCTGCATCGGGCTCTGTGCTGACAGCTCAGAGCCTGGAGCCTGCTTCGGATTCTGTGTCTCCCTCTCTCTCGTTCCTGCCCCGCTCATGCTCTGTCTCTCTCTCTCCTTCAAAAATAAATAAAAACATTTAAAAAATTTAAAAAAAGATAGAGTCCTTTGGAAGTCATATCAGACCTTGGCTAGCTTGAAGAGGGTTTTTTTTAAATATGAAATTTATTGTCAAATTGGTTTCCATACAACACCCAGTGCTCATCCCAACAGGTGCCCTCCTTAATTCCCATCAGCCACCCCCTTCTCCTTCCCACACCCCATCAACCCTCAGTTTATTCTCAGTTTTTAGAGTCTCTTATGGTTTGGCTCTCTCTCTAACTTTTTTTTTCCTTCCCCTCCCTCATGGTCTTCTGTTAAGTTTCTCAGGATCCACATTAAGAGTGAAAATATATGGTATCTGTCTTTCTCTGTATGACTTATTTCACTTAGCATAACACTCTCCAGTTCCATCCATGTTGCTACAAAAGACAATATTTCATTTTTTCTCATTGCCAAGTAGTATTCCATTGTGAGATACCACCTCACTCCAGTCAGAGTAGCTAAAATGAACAAATCAGAAGACTATAGATGCTGGACAGGATGTGGATAAACAGGAACCCTCTTGCACTGTTGGTGGGAATGCAAACTGGTGCAGCCACTCTGGAAAACAGTGTGGAGGTACCTCAAAAAATTAAAAATAGATCTACCCTATGACCCAGCAATATCACTGCTAGGAATTTACCCAACGGATACTGGAGTGCTGATGCATAGGGGCGCTTGTCCCAATGTTTATAGCAGCAATTTCAACAATAGCTAAATATCGGAAGGAGCCTAAATGTCCATCAACTGATGAATGGATAAAGAAATTGAAGAAGGTTATTACCATGCACTAGCTTTAGCTTTTGTACTCCTTCAATACAAACCTGTCAAAACCCATTTTGCAAATGCCCTCAAGGCAAGAGTGGCTTAAAAAACCTGGCTTCCTCTGTTCAGCTTTTAGATTTGGACAAAATCAGGCCACTTGTTAGCTCTTTGATTCTTCTGACATCATTTTTTTTTCTTTTTCTTCTTTTTTTCAGTTGGCTTCAGTGAGATGATTGGTTCAAATTGTCTAGACCACCTTTACCAGAAGTTAAAGTCTACTTCTCTATTATTAATCCTTCTTTCTTTCTCCCTTCTTTCTTCTCTCCCTTCCTTCTTCCTACCCTTTCTTTCTTTTCTCCTCTAGCTCTGTATTCTTTTATCCTTCCTTCTATTTTCAGATATTACTAATTGAGCCTGTATTATTCTCAGTCACTTCTTGTGTTTTTGTTTATATTTATCTGACATATATATATATGTATTAATTTTTAAATGTTTATTTTTGACAGGTAAATGTTTATATTTATCTGACTTATATATATATATAGTAATTTTTTAAATGTTTATTTATTTTTGACAGAGAGTGGGGGAGGGGCAGAGAGAGAGGGAGACATAAAATCTGAACCAGGCTCCAGGCTCTGAGCTGTCAGCACAGAGCCCGATACAGGGCCCCAACTCATGAACCATGGGATCATAACCTGAGCTGAAGTCAGACGCTCAACTGACTGAGCTACCCAGGCACTCCTCTGACACATATATTTATAATTTCTTTTATTTTCAACAGTTTTGTGATTTTGTGTTTGCTATTGTAAGTGGCATATGGACAGTTATTCTTTTTATAATTTGTTTACATTGTCTTTTTTTTTTCAGAGAATGAGAGAGTGCAGGGGAGAGGAGCAGAGGGAAAGAGTGAAAATCTTAAGCAGCCTCCATGCTCAGTGTGGAGCCTGATGCAGGACTCATTCCCACAACCCTAGGATCATGACCTGAGTTGAAATCGAGTCGAAGGCTCAACTGACTGCGCTACTCAGACTCTCCTGGATGGTTATTCTTTAACCCAGTGTGAAAATATTTTTCTTTAAAAGGTTTATAATTGTATATTTAATATCATAATATTCTGCTGATTTTAGAGACAGTGTTCTTCATTTCTTAGTTATGTGTCCTTGTGAAAATTACCCCCTGTACTTTTATTTTTTCATCTCATTAATAAATATAATGAAAGATTTTCTTTATAGGGTTGCTTTGGGAATTAAAATAATCTTTTCAAATATTGTAACTTCAGTGTTTGGAAGACCAACGTGTATCTATTATTATAGTTATCACTTTTATTAAGAAAGATTAACCCACTTATATTTATTGTAATGATGATTTCCTTATTTTATATCTTTAAAATATTTTTGTTATTTTCTTTTTTTCATTTTGAGTTTAATATATATATGTATAATGATTTATAGGAATAAATTCTGAATTAAAGTCTACCATTGGATTACATGTAACAAATTAAAAATGTATATAAAGAAGTAGAGTGAGAAATTTCCATCTTTGTTTCCTGACCACTAAATTTCTCTTTCCAAAGGCAAAGTAATTTTTCAGTTTTCTGAGTGTCATTCAATACATTACTTTATGCATTTACAATTATACATATATTTCAGTTATTATAGTATATATAATATATATTTCAATTATATATAATTTTAAGTATATATAGTTTTTCCTTCTTTCCTTTCTTTTAATAAATAATCCCATATTGTATACATTCTTCTACTTCATTTAAGAATATGTTATAATTTCTGACTCTTGATTTGAGTCAGGTCATGATCTCATGGTTTGTTAGTTCAAGCCCCACGTCAAGCTTCCAGCTGACAGAATAGAGACTGCTTAGGATTCTCTATTTCTCCCATTCTCTCTGCCCCCCTCCACTCCCTCTCCCTCTCTCAAAATAAATAAGTAAACTTAAAAAAATTTGTTTCATATTGACATAAAAGAACATCTTTATATCATTTTTTATGAATTCCCTTAATTCTATCAGAGGAACAGAGCATAATTTATTTGTTTGCTTATTTAAAGACATTTAGGTTGATTTCAACCTTCTGTTTACACAAACTGTTACAGTAAATAATTTTGTACGTTTGATATTTTTCATATATGTGAACCAATTTTAGGTAAAATCCCTACAAGTGAAACTATTGTGTCAAAGGATATTCATTTATAATTTTGATTGAATTTGTGAAATTGCTGTTTATAGAGATTATATTAATCTTTACAGCTACTAGCAATGCATATATGTATGCTTGTTTCTCCACAGTGTTGCTAATATAGTATTATTAAGAACTTTAATCATTGACAGTCTGAGGTGAAAAGTTGCAATTGAGTGTAATTTTACTTAAACTTATGTTTGTTGGGGCGCCTGGGTGGCTCAGTTGGTTAAGTGACTTGACTTCAGCTCAGGTCACTATCTCGCAGTTTGTGAATTTGAGCCCTGCGTCAGGCTCTGTGCTGACAGCTCAGAGGCTGGAACCTGCTTAGGATTCTGTGTCTCCCTCTCTCTCTGCCCCTTCCCTGCTTGCACTCTTCTTTCAAAAGTAAATAAAAATTAAAAAGTATTAAAAAATAAACTCATGTTTCTTGATGTCAAAAAATGAAAGAAACAATAACTTGACTCTCTTTTTACACAAGCTAAAATTCATACAAAAATTTGTTTGCCCTGTTTACCACTAAGATCATTAATTCAAATATCCCACCCGTGTTTATTCAATATGCCTGTTGTTTGAGTTACAGGGACCTATAGTCCTTTAATCATTCTGTTATCTATTACCCATCAGCCTCTTCCTGTCCATACTTTCCTCCTTGTCTAGCTTAGAAACTTCACACATTAACTTCATTACTCACCTGCCATATTGTGCTTCTTCTACTATACCCATGTGACAAAATCACAACCACTGTTTGGCCAATTGTTCATCTCCACATGAGCACTTGGCAACCTTGACACCATTGGGGAAAATCACACAACAGGCCACCGTTGTCACATTATCAGACATGGTTCTTCTGTCCTATCTAGATCCTCAAAAAATCTTTCATTTTTAATGATTTCAAATGTTTTTCAGGCCTCCAACACTTCTCACTAATACTTCTCATTTTCCATAAAAGACTCCACATTCCACCCCTCAGAAAAAAATAAAAGATAAAGAAAAAAAAGAAAAACTTTCATTCTGCAAGTTCCTCAGTTTTATACTGTCCTCAGTTTTATACCTCATATATGTATGAGGTCAAGTCTATGCTGACCTCATACATATACTTTCCATTTCCATTCCAATAGAAAGGAGACACATTCAATGTCTCTTTTTAAGAGACTAGCATCTATTGTAAGATCCATTTCTTTACCTTTGTTCTTAATCATATGTATTCTTGCCCTTTCAAGGAAATTGCACTACTATTTTCTTTGTCTAGTCAACTACTCTCTGTATTGTTCATTTACATCAACATTTCAATATAGATTGATAATTATTTTTTAAGTGATAAAGGAATTGCTTCTCTTAACTCCCTATTACACTCCAGCAGTTGAAAATTTTTGAGTTTTTAACTATTCTGTTTATACTTGTGTATTTGCTTTCTTTCCCACTTCCTCCACAGTCTACTCCAATTTTACCACTTCCCATGTTTTCATGGAAACTTCTCTTCCAAGTTTGCAACAACTTCCTTGTACTAATTGAAAGAATACTCTTTCTGCTTTTATCTTACTTGACCTCAATTGCGTTTGACACTGTTGATCATTTCTCCCTATTTGAAAAATTTTCTCTTGATACCCATTCTTCTGGTATTCCTCCCTCTTTCCAGAACATTCTTTCTCAGTTCTACTTTTCCTCCCCACTTTCTCTGGTCCTTCCTTAAGCACATAGATTCTCCCCAGCAGTCTTCCCTAGGCCCTTCTATCTTCTCATACTTTACTCCTGAGTTATATGGGAAGGCAGATCAACCCATCCTAAACTAAACTCTTGTTTCATCTACCCTCTTCCTCAATGTTTTCTATCTCAATAATAATAATAATAGTGATAATTTTTAAAAACCCACTAAACACGTAACAGCTCAAGTCAGAATGTTGGTAAGCACCAACAAATTCTTACAAATTTTACCTCTAAAATATCTTTTAAATCTATTTATTTATATGTGCCCATCCTGTCTTCATCACTGTCTTCTCTTTATCTGGACTACTGAAATAACCTCACATGTAATCTCTCTTTGGTCATTCATGCCTATCTACATCTATGTTCCTTTTATAAACCAGAATGATTTCTGTAACTTGGTTGCTAACTTCATCATGTAACTTGCCTGCTTAAAAATGCTTCAATAACTCCTCATTTTCCCATGGAATTGATGAGGGAGCATAAGGCAAGATAAGGATCAAGCACAAGCTATCATTTTGTTTTCTCCTTCCTCTTCCACCTGTACCTCCTCATCCACCTGTACACATATGTGGGATATGTGCGACATTCCTCAGGCACTCCTGGCTGTCAAAGGACAAAGGAAAGTACAGAAAACATATGGTTAAATTGATCGAGGCTCCATCACTTTACAAATATCTTAGTAAATTAAGAAAAATTGAACTTATCAATAGCCTAATCTCCAGAAACCTGTAGACTCAGTTTTTTGGAGCCCCAGCATCACCTCTCCATAGTGATACGGGGAACAAAGGCAAGAAGGAAATAGCATGTAAAATTAAATTTCCTTATAACCCGCAGACTATGTTAAAAAATTTTAAACATGATTCTGATGAGGATTTTGGGTGATGGTGGAGTTTGCAGTGCTGGGATCTGATGTCCAATAAAGAATTCTTGAAAATGTCTTTGGGGCAAAAACGGTGATTTTATTAAGGCACAGGGATAGGACCCTTGGGCAGAAAGAGCTGCACTGGGATTATGAAGAGCAGCTGGTTATATACTATGGAGTTTGGGAAAGTAAAGTCAAGGAGAAGTTTTCAAAGAGATTTTCATATGCTAAAGAAGATTCACAGGATATTGGAGGTCTAGCTATTGTCAAGCTAAGGTTGTTTTCCCTCTAGCAAAGTATTAACATTAAGACAGTAGGAATTCCTGGAGAAATGTTTCACTTTGCCAACCTCAAGTATTTGTCAATGGTTTGCAGGTTATAAGGAAATTTAATATTACCTGCTATTTCTTTCTTGCTTTTGTTTCCCATATCACTATGGAGGGGTTATGTTGGGGCTCCAAAAAACTGAGTCTACAGGTTTCTGGAGATAAGGCGTTGTTAAGATTGCCTTTTTCTTGTAATTTACTAAGATATTTGTAAACTGATGGAGACCCATGTCCTATAAGACTGCGATTTGTATCAGTTAACCATTTGTTTTCTTCATTCTTGGGCAGCCAGGTGTGCCTGAAGAATATCACACATATCCCACCTGGGGGAAGGGGTGTGCTACCTTGTAATTTGCCTTCAGCCTGCCTTATGCTCCTTCATCATTATCAAGGTTCAGTAGGGTCTCTTGGATAAATTTTCACTTCATTCTGTGACTGTGGTTAATTGCCAGATTTAGGAAATGGTTCATTTTAGATGTTTTGGCTGTATTTTTATTGTTTTAGAGTAGTTAATTGAGGTCTTTGTTCTGACATTATGGAAGCTGATTTACTCGTATTTTTAATGTTTGGTTATCTGAGTAGGTTCTAAGTTTCCTTCCTCCCTTTATCCCTTCATCCCTCCCTCCCTCCTTGAGAGCCTGTCAGAAATACAATGTTTACCATATGGCAGGAGTTAATTTAAGTGCCAAGAGAATACTAGTGAAAATACCTAACCAGGTCATTGGCCATTATATTGTTTACTGTTTTATCACCTCTATGGAACATAAAGCATTGTCATACAGTAGGTGTTAAATAAGTAACTGGTGAAGATACAACGAGCTCGATATCTCAGGTCCTTTTACAATCCTTTTCCGCTGGCAACCAATCACCTCAAGATGCAATGAGCTGCCATCTCCATCTAATTGTTGAAATGCTATTCAAGAGCTGTGGATCTTGATGAATGTAAAGAGAGGTGTTGTGGGGGTTAAAGGATGGTGAGACCACCTTGGCTGGTTTAGAATATCCTTCTCATGCTGTTATGCTTTTTTCTCTTTCTTTTTTTTCTTGACCAAGCAGCCTTATATCTATAAGAAAGGCCCAGATGGTGTAGGCAATCACTAGGTAAGATAGTGCCAAAGAATATAGTAAAAGGTAGGACAAGTAAAACTTAGTCTGAAAATTCCTTCTCAATCCATCCTCAAAGTTAATGGATATTTATCAAACAAGAGAATATTACTAGATTTAGTACTTTGATATCTATTTTTGACTATTTTAAAGAGAATCTTAAGAAATGCATTGTCTAGTCACTATGTTAAGCTGAGGCTTTTTAAGTGGTTTTTAATTTTTTTTAACGTTTATTTATTATTGAGAGACAGAGCATGAGCATGAGTATGGGAGGGGCAGAGAGAAGGGGAGACACAGAATCCAAAGCAGGCTTCAGTCTCCAAGCTGTCAGTACAGAGCCCGGTGCAAGGCTCAAACTCACAAACAGTGAGATCATGACCTGAGCCGAAGTCGGACACTTAACTGACTGAGACACCCAGGCGCCTCAATTTTAAGTGGTTTCTTTTTAATTTAATGTTGCCAAACTCACAAGTCAATGAATAAAACTGAGGTTATGTTAGATATTTATACCTATCTTTTTTTTCAATTCAGAGAAAAACAAACACACAAAATTTAAAAAATCCATAATTCTTCTTTGAAACCACCTAAAGGGAGGAGCACTCATCTCCTCTGCTTTTGCCAATTTCCCTCCTCATCAATAACTGGTATTGACTATTTGTTGTATACCATTTCTTATTTTTCTCTTTATTTATACACAGACCCTTTTATTTTTCTTTTGATATGACTGAAATCATAACATTTAAATCTAACATTTGCATTTTGTAACTTTATATCTTAGAGATATATTTCCATTTAGTAATATTAGACTAGATTATTATTTTTAATGATGGCATACAATTATTCAGAGGGTTGCATTATAATTTACTCAAACACATTCATTAGTGGACAATTTTGTTTTCCTTTTTAATGTTGCTGTGAATGTCCTTTATTTAACTTTTTTAATTTAACATTTAACTTTTCCCAAGTTTTTATATTTTCATGGACAGTAACTATCTTCATGGATCTACTTGTCTCTACTTTAAATTTTCATAACTAATTGGACCATTCAGAGAGTTTTGTAAGAACAAAGGATTGATCTACTCCAAGGGCACACCCAAATCTTCAGTATAAAAATTGATGTAGGAAACAAAGGCAGAAGGAAATGGCAGGTAAAATTAAATTTCCTTATAACCTGCAGACCATTGACAAATACTTGAGGCTGATAGAGTAAAACATTTCTCCAGGAATTTCCTACTGTCTTAATGTTAATGCTTTGCTTGAGGGAAAAACAACCTTAGCTTGAAAATAGCTAGGCCTTCAGTATCCTGTGAATCTTCTTTAGCATATGAAAATTGCTTTGGAAATTTCCCTTTGACTTTACCTCCTCCAACTCCCAAGTGTATAACCAGTCTCTCCACAGGGTCCTGGGCAGCTCTTTCTACCCAAGGGTCCTGTCCCTGTGCTTTAATAAAATCACATTTTGCACCAAAGAAGTCTTTAAGAATTCTTTCTTGGCTGTCAGCTCTGACCCCTACCATCATTCCAAATTCTCATCAAAAAATGTGCTTCACAAACACATTTGACAAGGCAGTTCTCTAGGGTTTTTGTTTTTACTGTCATTTGATTAGTTGCTTGTTTGCTTTGTGATTTCTAATCTCACCATGAAATTAGGGCCAAGTTTCAGATGTGGATCAAGCTCAGGTCACCATGCACTGCCAATTTTTCCAGCAGTCTCTATAAGAAAACACCTGAGAACTTGAAGTAAGAAAGAAATCCCAGGAAAATATCTACTTCCCATTTCCAAATCTTGTTTCAGGGATCTCTACTTGGTGAAGAGATTCTTGTTACATTTTTAGTTAGCATTTTCACTTTGAAGTAGAGTTGGATAACCAGGTGGAAATGTTCAGTGACATTGTTTTAAATGCAGGTGGAGGATTTGAGATTTTAGGAAGGTCATGTCTTAAAATTTGAGAAACAAGATTATTGCACAGGTGACAATTTTAGTTTTAAAACTACACTACCTTATGCAGGAAAAATGGTAGAATATGATGTTTTGTCTCAGTAATCCTGTTAGGGAAAAATCTGTTATAAGATGGCCAACAGGACTGATAGGGAAATTCCTGTCCCTGACCAAAGACTCCCCTTCTGGGTTCTTCTTTCCACCCTGCTTGCCACATGCACCAAATTACTACTAATGAGGAATGCAGAAGTAACAGACAAAATTGTCCCCCATGCTTGTGCTCAGGGCTCAGACATTTGGAAAGATTGTCTCCTCTGAGCCCACTGGTGTAAAATAAAACTCCAATCCACCAAGATCTCTGAGTGCTGCCTTGTTCTTCCTCTGGGTGATCCAGACCAGTTTCCATAACATTTGGTTCCCTGACCAGGAAACCCAATCCCGCCGGGAAAACGATGAGACAGTGATGGAATGAGGAATCATGCTCGGTCTCCTCAGGCTGGCCCCACTCCGCCATTCCCACTAGACTCGAGGAGACTTGGCAGGTGAGGACCTTGACCCGACATTAGATACTGGTAAGGCCTGGAGCCCCAATTCAGTCTGGCCCGCCCATAGGGGTGGAAGGGGGAGCCTGCTCTTCCCTAGAGACCTCAGACATTGCCCATTGTGAGAGGGAATGTAAAACCTCTGGTTTATATGTGAGTGTGAATGTGCAACTCAGTCTGGCTTGCTTGCTGAGTTTGATTCTGTGGCACCATGGGCAGGCACCATGGGCACGTCCCCAAAAGCCCACGAAGTCTGAGTGGGTCCATCTGTGATTCCGTGGTGAACAGCATACAGTCTATGGTGGCATCAGAATAGTTTCTGATTGTAAGTCACAAGGCTGAGACCACTATGGCTAAGTATCACCTAAGTTCCTTTGGGACATGGCCAGATGGCATCTGACTGGTCTCTTCATTAGAGGGGGCACTCCTACCCCTCTGTATGTCTTTGTGACTCTGTCTCTTGGGAATATTATGCGGTCGGGAGAGAGCAAAGAAGGGGTTTTGGAGAGACTATAAAATTAAGATAACCCCTAGCAAGTTAAGAACCCTATGTGAGTTAGAATGGACCATTTTTGGTGTAGGATGGCCCTCAGAGGGACCTTAGATGTCCCACCGGTCCACCTCCACTGGCATCTTGTCGCCAGAGACCCAGGTTACCCTGATCAGTTCCTGTATATTGGCTCCTGGTTAGAGACTGCCCAAACTCTTCCCCCTTGAGCACGATTTACCTGCAACAAACAGGGACAAGCTAGGGTCTTAGTCGCCTCCACAAAGTGGCCCAAGGAAGGTCAACAGAAGTCCTGACCTCTACAAATTCTCACCGGTGATCCAGAGGAAGAACTGATCTTGCCCCTGCCATATGAACCCCCAGGTTCCTGATACTCCACCACCTTCAGTCTCCCCACCACTTCCGGACTTGGCAGATCCTCTGTCCCCCAGACCAGTGGCCAGTTTGCACCTTTGGTCAGGTGCAGGTGCTCTCCAGATGCTGGTCCACATCTGTTGGTACCAAGAGGCTCTCCTCCAGGGGATTCAAGCAGGGGCTAAGAAGCTCATGAATATGTCCAACAGCAAGGGAAATCCCTTAGGAATTATTATGAGAAGCTATGTGAGGTTTACTGCATTACACCCTGTTTGATCCTGAGGCATAAGAGAGCCATCAAAAGGGGGGAGGCCCAGAACCTCTTTAGCAAGGTGTCATTGTGCCTACTGCAAGGAGAAAGGACAATAAAAAAATAAACGTCCCAACCAGGGAAAGTCCCAGAAACCCAACCTATATGCACAAGAACCTTATAAAAAAAAAACCTCATAAGGGGGTGCCTGGGTGGCTCAGTCGGTTGAGCATTGGACTTTGGCTCAGGTCATGATCTCATGGTCTGTGAGTTCGAGCCCTACGTCAGGTTCTGTGCTGACAGCTCAGAGCCTGGAGCCTGCTTCAGATTCTGTCTCCCTCTCTTTCTGCCCCTCCCCTGCCATGCTCTGTCTCTCTGTCAAAAATAAACACTTAAAAAAATAAAAATAAAAGACCTCATAGGCCTAACAGGAATTGATTCAGATTGAGGGGGACAAGGCTCACTTCTTCTTGGCCCCCATGAGCCCATGGTCAAATAAAAGTAGGGGGCCAAACTATGACTTTTATGTGAACTCAGGAGCCATATGGTATGTTATAAGTTCCTCTACCTACCTGAGTGTCCTATCCCTCTCCTTGGCCAGGATATACTCTCAAAGCTTGGGGCCCAAATAAACTTTGAGATAACAGGATGCACCAGCCTCCAATTAAATAAAAAATGGAGGCTATTCTGTGCCCTTGCCCAACTGAGCAGCCTGCCCAAATTCAGGACTGCTGTCCCCACTATATGGGCTGAGGACAACCCCCCTGCCCCAGACTTGCCCACAACCAGCCCCCCGTCATTGTAGAGTTAATCCCAGGGGCTCAACCACAGACACAGTGGCAATACCCCGTCCCCACAAGAGGCAAGGGCAGGCATCCAAGAAAGCAGGCATTCTGGTTGAATGCCAATCACCCTAGAACACCTCACTCTTTCCAGTCAAGAAAATGGGAGCAGGGTATTGACCAGTTCGAGCCTTGTACCTGGTGTTCCTGAACCCATACACACTCCTCAGCCAGATCCCAAGCTCTGCCAGCTGGTTTCCTCCACTTGGCCCCCCAGAGCCAACCCTTGTTTGACTTCAAATGGATGGAATCAGACACAGGGCGTCAGATGCAACTGACTTGGACATGTTTCCCACAGGGGTTTAAAAACTCACCTACCCTCTTTGGAGAGACATTGGTTGGAGACCTCACCAGCTTCTAAGGGAGGCCACCTTCTCCGGTATGTAGATGACCTCCTCTTTGCTAGCTATATCTGAGAAAATTGTACAGAAGGCACAAGGGCCCTCCTTTAACTCCTGTCAGACTCAGGGTATTGGGTCTCATGGAAAAGGCACAGATCTGCCAACAGCAAGTCCAATACTTAGGCTTCCTCCTCACCCAAGGATAAAGAGCACTAGGGCTGGAGAGAAAAAAGGTCATGGCCTCCCTACCCCAATCCCAAACTAAGAGGGACTACGAGAGCTCCCGAGGGCTGCAGGGTTCTGTCACATTTGGGTTCCCGGATTCTCAGCCATAGCAAGAACCTTTTGCAATCTATTGGACTGCAGAATGATCACCTGGACTGAAGAAGCAAGGTCCATTTTCACAGAAATAAAGTTGGCTCTGGGGCGAGTCCCAGCTCTGGGCTTACCTGACATAGAAAAACCCTTTAACCTCTTTGTACATGAAAAAGATAAAATAGCCCTCAGAGTCCTCACTCAGACCATAGGGCCCTGGCAACAGCCAATAGCCTACTTGTCAAAAAAGCTTGATTCTGTGGCTGCAGGATGGCCACCATGTTTTAGGGCACTAGCAGTCACCGTCCTGCCCTTCAAGGAGGCAGACAAACTTACACTAGGACAAAAACTTAATGTCAAGTCCCACATGTGGTCATGTCCCTCATGAACACACAGGGATATCGTTTCCTCTCCAGCTCTCGGCTGACACAATATCGAGGGCTTCTCTGTGAAAACCCAAGGGTCACTCTTGAAACAGTAAGGACATTAAGTTCAGCCACTTTCCTCCCCATGGAAGAAGGGGAACCTGACCATGACTGTTTCGAAGTAATGGATGAAATCTATGTCAGTTGCCCAGATCTCTGAGACCAGGCTACAAAAAACCCAGAGATCACCCTGTTCAGCCACAGGAACAGCTATTTACAAGAGGGCACCCAAAAAGCAGAATACATGGTAACCACAACTACCAAAGTTTTAGAAGCCAAGGCATTACCAGAAGGATGGTCGGCATGAGCTGAACTATACACCCTAACCCAATCCCTTATCCACAGCAAGGGCAAACGAGTCAACATCTACACTAACTCTCGGTATGCCTTTACTACTGTGCATGTACACAATGCCATCTATAAAGAAAGAGGCCTCCTTACTGCTGCAGGAAAGACTATCAAAAACAAGGAAGAAATACTAGAGCTCTTTGAAGCCATATGGCTGCCAGACAAGGTAGCTATCCTACACTGTAAGGGACATCAGAAATGACCCCGTAACTCAAGGAAATAGCCTGGCCAACAAAACAGTCAGAGCTGCTGCCTGTGATGACCCAGGCAAAACTCCCACCTATATCATGACCCTTGCACCCCCAATGGAGGCCCCTCTGCCCCTTTACACAAAAGAGGAAAGAAATTGGGTCTCAACAGAAGGGGGCACACTAAAAAAAAAAAAAGGATGGTGGGTCATGCCAAACGGACACATATTTGTCCCATCATCTATGGTAAAACACCTTTGGTGTTATGGTGTCACAACACCTTTGGTGTGGTGGTGTCACCTGGTCAAAGGTGTTTTCCATGGGAAAACTGCACTAGAGGCCATCCTCAAAAAGAATTACTATACCAGCCAGCTTCAGGCATTATGCCAGACCGTCAGCGAACAATGTGTAATATGTGCCAAGAACAATGCCCAGTCTGCCCCATGGCCCCACCTGCATACAAAGGATGGAGGCCACCCCTTTTGAAGACTTGGAGGTGGACTTCACAGATATACTACCAAGCAAAGGATTCAGGTACCTCCTTGTAATATTAAGGATGGGTTGCAGCCTTCCTGAACAGGATGGAACAAAGTCGTGAGGTGGCCAAAGCTCTTCTATGGGACATTGTGCCTTGGTTTGGTCTGCCCTTAACCATACACAGTGACAATGGACCTGCATTTGTGGCAGACATCATACAAACCCTGACCAGGTCCCTCAACATTACCAGGAAACTGCATACTGCTTACCAGCCCCAGAGTTCAGGAAAGGTAGAACAGATGAATTGCACCCTCAAAGGACCTGGCTAAGTTCCACCAAGAAACTAATCTCCCATGGCCATATTTACTGCCATTGGCCCTCTTGCATGCCTGTTGCACACTGGGGCACTGGGATTCTCTTTCATCAAGTTAGTATATGGGCGGCCTCCCCCATGCATAGGAAAACTCCCAGGAGACCTACACCAAATTGGAGATAAGGAAATAAGAGAACAGCTTCAGACCTTGGGAACAGTCCTAAATAGATTACAAAGATACACCATAGGGAGGGCCCCAATTTCCTTAGGGAACCCTGTCCACCCCTTTTTTGCTAGGAGACTCCATATGGGTCAAAGACTGGAAAAAGGAACCTCTTAAACCACAGTGGACAGGGCCTCATATCATTATTCTAACAACTCCTACAGCCCTCAAAGTTTCAGGAATCACCCCATAGGCCCACTGCAGAGTTAAGAAGGCCAACTCTGAAGAGCCCTTAACTGGTGAAGTGACTCAGACCTGGTCAACTGCTTAAACTGATCCTTAAAAAGATGCTGGCCCCTGAGATCTTCAGCCCCCGCTCCAGCCACACCCCAGAAGCTGGCTGGTCTATGCACAGGAGAAGCTTGAGGAATCACCCGTCCAATAAAATAAATAGACCATCTTTACTCCTTGCCATCGGATTGGCAGAGGTTGCCCCAGAGAGTTGGGAAAACAGCAAGAGGTTCCTGTTCATACTCACCTTCCTCTTATGGATAAGATATTTTATTGGTATTGATTGCCTCTAATATGGGCCTCTAATTAGAGGTGCAGGGCACCTTCAGTGGAAGAATCTGAGGGGTTTAAAAACTTAAAACTCTTTTGGTCTGCTGGCTTACCTGCCAGTAAGAAAGTTACTAATGCCATTTTGGGAAAGTGTTTGCACTGATGTATGTGCTTCAAGCTTCAAAAAAAAAAAAAAAGAGAGAGATTAAATAATTCTCAGGATAAAAGTTGGTGCTTAGATTAACCTTCAGCCTTAAGGCCCAGGCTAAATGGGTGGTGTTTCTACTCATCCTCCTTGGGGCAGGAATTGCCGTGGGGATAAGGACTGGCATAAGAGGCTCTTCTGTGGGAATAATGAGTGGCCGACTCCCTAGTGTCTTTGCAGAGCCAAATAATTTCCCTGGCATGAATTGCCCTCCATAACAGACAGGCACTTGACCTCCTCACTGCTGAGAAAGGGGGCACCGGCATCTTCCTTTGAGAAAAATGCTGTTACTTTGTAAACCAGCCAGGAATAGTTACAACCAAAGTCAGGGAACTAAGGGGAAAAAAAACCCATAATAAATAAAGATGATGCCCTCTAAGACAGTCTAAATCTGCTCAAAGGCCCATCAAAGGGGGGAATGATAGGGAAAAATCTGTTATAAGATGGCTAACAGGACTGATAGGGAAATTCCTGTCTCTTACTGAAGACTCCCTTTCAGGATTCTTCCCACCCTTCTTGCTGCACATGCTAAATTACTACTACTGAGGAATGCAGAAATAACAGCAAGTGTCCCCTATGCTTGTGCTCGGGACTCACACCTTTGGAGGGATTGTCTCCTCTGAGCCCACCTGTATAAATTAAAACTCAGATCCACCAAGATCTCTGAATGCTGCTTGGATTTTCTGCCAGCAATCCAGTCTGGTTCCATAACAATCCCACTGGGATTGGACTTCTTTCTATGTTTTTTTTGCTCACCCTTCAAATGGAGAGTGAGAAGTGCCTAGAAATACATCTGGGGTGATTATTCACTAAAACCAGTGACTGATTGCTAAAAAAAAAAAAAAAAACCCATGAAGGCTCCAGTTTCTTTGATGCCTGTCAGAACAACATGTAATTTATATTCCTGAGTTCCCCTATAAGAACAGGATGAAATTCACCTCTGGGAGACTTTGCCTGCAATACATCTTTGCTTGACTTCTTTTTCCTTCCCTGTTGTTTTCACCCACTCCCTCACTAGTTTCTTCTGAAAGTACTTTCTTAATAAGTCACTTGCATACAATCGTTATAACAGAATTTGCTTCTAAGGAAACTGGCTAAAGCAAGAACAAGTATTTTTTTAATCTATATTTCCTAATGTTAAACATATTAACATTAAATTATATATATATCATTTATTTGTACTAATTTGTACATCTGCTCTCCTATTCTTACACATTTCTATGCTTCTGGGGCTGGAAGTTGGAAAATGTATTTCCCAGATTCTCTTGAGAAGGAAAGCTGGTAAACACAGATAAAAAGGGCCAGACAGATGTCCAAGACGGGATACTCCCCTTGTGTGGTTTTGACTTCTGCAATCTTGCTTGCCTCTTGCATCAGCCAGAAGCTTGACTATACTGATCCTGCCCAACCCAGAAGCACATATGTATAAAAGATCAGTAAAATCCAAGCCAGATGCTCAGCCTTTGGAGGTGACTCCTCTGGGCCAGCACTGGTACAAAATAAACAGTATTTTCTGGTTGCCTGAGAGCATGTCGCTTATCTTTCCTGGGTGCCAAGTATCTGCTGTAACATTTTTGGTGCATTGGTGAGGAAGCCAACAGCCATGCTGGTCCCTTGAGCCACCATTGTTGGAGGCCAGCAGAGAGGCCACTTACCATAGGCCCCTGCAATGGAAAGGAAGGCATGTGGCCAGTTATTTAACTGAACCCTGACCCTGGCCGGGCCTGACAATAGTTGGCTACCACTGCACTGGAACAGACTCCAGGGGGAATCAAAAAATTCTGCCAGGACAGAACATCAGATCAGGTAAGTGTCCCCAGGGGCCCAGGACCAAATTCAGGCCCACCCTAGAGGCAGAAGGGGATCTTGATCACCTCCCAGGTGACATCACCACATAGGACAGGGAAATCTTGGGTGGAAGTCTGAAATCTGTCTGAATGTGTGTGCGAGTGTCTCTGCTCCACTGTTTTGGCTAAGGAGCCTGAGTGGGTCCTAGCCTGTGATTCTGTGATGAGCCCATATAACTTAAGGCAGAATCAGGTCTACAGAGACCTGATCTGAGTCAGGGGGTTATCCTGACCTGAGGGCAGTGGCCAGGAGGACAAAACAACCTCTTCCCTCATGTTTTTCCTGTAACACCATACACTTGGAGGGACCCCATCTAGGATACCAGGATGGGGGTAATTCCTCAAAAACCAACTGTTAGAGCTATCTCTGGTCAGTCTACCCCAGAACAGGGACTTTAAGGAATATTCCCAAGCAGAGCAGCTGCCAAAACTCCCTTTGTTTCAGGAAAATTCTCTGTCTTCTCTGGTCTCACATGGACTGCATATTTCCACTTGTTGGTGGAAGGGGGAAAAAAAACCATGGCGTCTGCTCCTCTGTCTGAGCTGAGAAGATTTAAAACCAGGAACTCTCTTTCTCTACCTCCTGGAGGCATCTCTCTCTTCTGCCTCCCCTTCTCCCACCTTCTGTTTGTGTTTCTGCACCACCTGGGGTGCAGCCTGAATAACTGGCCTCAATGCCTCAGGTACCATCAGCTCCTCCCACACTTAAGGTCAAGGAGCCAAAAGCACCACTTAGACTGCCCACTTCATATTTCCCCATCAGGATCCCAGGTAAAAATTGACTAAGGGGAACAGATTGTCTTTTAAGCAGATGCAGGTGGGACATATTTGATGTTTAAGCTAATTTAAGTTTGTTGGTCTAAGATAGACCTCTCTATCAACATTAAATATGAAACTTATTCTACCTAGATTTGCTGAAGGTCAAATAAGCTCATGTTATCTCTGTTCCAATTTGTTAGCAAAAGGATGATCTTAAAGCAATGGCTAATTTTGTCTGTCTCATAGTTTTCATGGGTAATTGTTAATATTGCTTTCAAAGTCTTGAGTTACCTAAAACATTAAATTTTTGCATGCAGGAGAAATTGAGATTGAATTCATTGGATATCTAATGAGATAAGAGGCTAAAGCACTAATAACTAGATGTAGGTTTGTGCTTCTGACTTGTTGCAGAGAACTACGGATATTTGGATCTGTGGGAACCATGCTTTATCCTTAATGGATTCATAAGTTTGCCATCTAAAAAAAATTCTGATGTAACATAGAGTTAACAGTTGGTTACTACTTAGTTTGGAGACTAAGGTTTCTAAGAGTTAAAATTCTATTAAGTGTAGTTAAAACTGATGGAAATAAAGAAAGCAACTCTGTATGTAAAAAAGTAGATATGTAAAAAAGATATAAAAAATGGAAATACATTTTTGTTGAAGGTTAAAGAAAGTAATTTTGTCCTAAATGATACTGTTTATTTGGAGACAAATAGGTTGGGACAAAATCTAAATGCAAAGGAAAGTTATAGAAGGTTAATGAAGGGAAATCTTTAGAAAGAAATTTTATATGTACTCAGGATGGACTAAGGTTCAAATGAATGGATTTTAAACGTACACTGGTTTAAGATTAAAATTCCTCCTGCTTTGATTCAAAGGCTGGGAAAATGATGGCAATACCCTTTGTGCCAGCCTCCAAGTCCTCCACATTTGTGTTTTTCCTATTTATCCTATGCCATTATGAGGGATGGATGATATATGAAGGGCTTTTACTGAGATACATGGGAGCTGTTTTATAAACTTACCCCATTGTGTGCCAAAAATGGATATCCACATGGCTGGAACATATTTATGTGGGCGTTGTTGAAAAAGACAGGGGAATAGACCTTGGCTTTGGTCCTTTAATCCCCTTTTTCCTACTTAAAGGTTGATGATCAATACATAAGTTACTGTTGGGCCAAAATAAAATTAGTGCATCCTACAACAACCAGGGAAGTCTTGTTTGGTCACAGTCCATACCCCCAAGGTCCTGAAGGCAGGAAATGGAATGGTAGGAGAAATCAGGGAAGGCCACGTCAGCTCTCAGAGTTAGGGTAAGCCTGGGTAAGAGTGACTGCTCCTAGCACCTCATGAGACTGACAAGGTTTTTGGCTGCCAGTCACATAGCCAGCCAAAACATGGGACCAGGAGATGAGGTTTCTCCTGGCCAGCTATAGGAAATTGAGATAAGGAACACCTTTCTCCCTTTTTCCTATAGATGGGTAATTCCCCAACCAAGGCCGTTACTCCTTTGGAATGCATTATGACTCATTTTCTTTTGCACAAAGGCTTGGCCCCAAAACGAAAGAGGAGGAAATCTGGCTACCAGAAGGAAATATCAATTATAATACTACCCTGCAATTGGACTTGTTGTGTAAATGTGAGGGGAAATGGAGAGAAATCCCCTATGTTCAGTGTTTTGGGGCCTTAAGAAAAAATTGAGATACATGTAAGCAATGTAAGGTGGATCCTGATTTAATGGCAACCCTTTCTGAAGACCAGCAATCAGGAGGGGAAACAGTTAAGTGCTCCTTACCTGTATCCAAAGCAGATCTAGAGAAGGAGGAAAGAAGTCTTCCACCTCAACCTCCTCTTCTTCATGTCCTCAATCTATATTTAAAAAATGCAATTCTGCTCCCTGCTGCCCACCTTATCCAGGCCCTCCCTATAATGTAATAGGCATGTTTCCCTTACAAGAAGTTAGAATGCCAGAAGGAGAAACCTTTACATTACAAGGTTTAAGACAAATAAAAGGAGATACAGGTAAATTTTCTGATTGGATAAGTATATAGAAGGCTTTTAGAATATTATGTATATTTTTGAGTTGACCCGAAAAGGTATAATGCTTTTGTTGAATCAGACTGTTAATGAGAAAGAAGAATGTGGGGTTCAGGCAGCAGCTAAGGGATATGGGGATGAGAAATTCATTAATTACCATGGGTACTGGAGGTCCTATAGGGAATTTCCAACTCCCTACTAGAGCCCAGGCAGTTCCACCCTGAGATCCTAATTGGGACTATGACCATCCCATCGGGGAATGGTATCGCTGACACTTCCAAGCTTGTGTTTTGAAAAAATTAAGGAAATCTAAGACTAAGCCCTTAAATTATGGTAAATTAGCCATTATTTACAAACACAAAATGACAGTCTGATGGCCTTCCTGGAGAAGTTGAAGGAGGCTCTCATTAAATATAGGGCTATCTCCCATGACACCGTAAGGCTAAGATGATTTTAAAGGACAAATTTGTCACTCAATCAGCCCTACATATTCAGAGGAAATGCAAAAATTGGCTGTTGGCCTGGAAGGAACCCTGGAGGAGCTCTTAGGAGCTGCCAATTGAGTATATTACAACCGAGATTTAAAAAATATATACATAAATAAAATAAAATAAAATAATATAAAATAAAATAAAATAAAATAAAATAAAATAAACAGGAAGGAGGCTTAAAAAATCTGAGGCCTTAGTCGTGACCTACCTACTATGTCAGACTAGACTTCCCAAGATCCTGGCACCAAATGCCACTTCTGTGGCCAATCAGGGGACTAGAACTGAGACTGCCCTCAGGACAACAGAGGTCAAAGCCCCACAAGCCATGCCCCTTATTTGGAGACAATCACTGGAAGCCTGAATGCCCGTGGGGACATCTATCTGTGAGGGCTTAGATAACCAGCATCCCTGGAGGGGATTGATGGGGCCTGGGGCTCTTCAGTGTGGCTCTCAGAAAGAACTTTCTATTGGAAGCCTGGAGGCTTGGGTACCTCTGGAAAATTCAGGTAACCAGGAAGCCAGTTCAATCCTTTCTTGATACCGGAGCCACTTTTTCTATCCTCCTTTTCACTCCAGGCCAACTATCCAAATGCCAGCATGACGATTAGAGGCATCTCCGGAAAACTTCTAATCTTTTTCTCTCAGACCCTGGGATGTATATAGAGAAATTTATTTTTTTCTCATTCATTCCTCATAATGCCAGAGAGCCTTACTCCCCTGCTAGAAAGAGACATTATAACTAAATTAGAGACTATAGTGCTACTAACTCTAGGACAGATAAATATGTGAGTTTTTGGGAATTAGTATTATAGGCTGAGGATACTGTGGTTCAGAAAATAGATCACATGGTATATCAATTATTCTGTCCCACCTAGTCTCCCAAGGAAATAAACTGGAATGTAACTAATGGAAACTGATCCCAACCGTTGGGATGGTTACTAACAGAAGAGGCAATACCTAATTCCTGCTTAAATGTGACTGAATATATGCTGAAGAAAACATAGCCATGCTGATTGGCATCCTTTAAGTTCATGTCTCAAACAGGTACTTAATGCTGTCCCATAATTTTACCAAACTTTTGTAATGTGTTTGTTTTCCATGTTTCTAAAATGACTATTTCAATTTCTTTTCTCACTTTAGGCTTCCCACACCACTTTTTCCCCATTACTCTCAGCTGATGATCTTCCATTATATTTCACTGAAAAATTGAAGCAAACCCAATTGAAGCAACTGAACTCCATCTTTCCATTACCAGTCTCCCTGAATCTCTACCTGTACTGTTTATCATCCCTTTCCTTACAGCATATGGAGTTTCAATGCTCCTATCAAAGATAAGTTTTTCATTTTTACTGTGGATTCTATCTTCTCTAGGCCTTTTAAGAACTTTATTCCTTCCACTATCCTCCCTTATTTCTGTCTCTACTGAATCCCATAAGGATACATAGAAGAGCTGGTATTTCCTCCTTTGATCTTACATATATCTCCAGATAACACCCTTTTGTCTTTATTTCCCTTTATTCTTTTTTTTTTAGCAGACTCTTAGAAAGGATGTCTGTAGTCATTGCTTTACTTTTTCCATGTTCCCTCCAAAATCTATTCTGATTAGAATTTCATCTTCTCTAACCCACTTAATCTACTCTTGTCAAAGTCATGGATTAGTATTTGAAGGAATTAGAAATTTCAATGTTTGGCAAAATTATTACTTCCCCATCCCCATCTATTTTAATCTCAGCAACTGTAATACTTCCTTCAAAATTTTCTCTTTGGCCTCCTTTGCAGGCTGCAGCACTAATGTGTTTTATCATTTTTTTTCTTTACCTTACTGATTGTTCTAAATTCTACTTCGCTTGAGTTGCAGATGTTACTCTATGTCTTAGTTATGTTGTCCTTTCATTATCCATCTTCTACTTAGGTTATCTCTTGTGGCTTTTATTGACATTTATGTTTACACCCTATATTTTTCTTCTTGCCCAGATGTCCCCCCTGAATTCCAGCCTTGTATGTCCAGCTCACTATTTGATGAGATCCAATGCTAGTAGGTGTTTCCAACTTATCACAGCTAACATAAAATGCTTGATTGCCATCACACTTCAAACCTATTGTTTTTTATGTTTATTTATTTATTTTGAGAGAGAGAAAGAGAGAGAGTATAAGCAGGGGAGGAAGAGAGGGAGAGAGAGAGAGAAAGAGAGAGAGAGAGAGAGAGAGAGAGAGAGAGAATGAGAATCGCAAGCAGGCTTCACACTGTCAGAGAAGAGCCTATGCGGGGCTCAATCTCATGAACCATGACCTAAGCCGAAATCAAGAGTCAAACGCTTAACTGACTGAGCCACCCAGGGTCCCCAAACCTATTGTTGTTGAAGTCCTTATCATTTGAGTAAACAGTGCTGCTATCTAACTGTTCAAGCCCAAAATCTATGTTCCACTTGTCATCTCTTTTTTTTTTTTTTTTTAATTTTTTTCTTTTTTTTAACGTTTATTTATTTTTGAGACAGAGAGAGACAGAGCATGAACAGGGGAGGGGCAGAGAGAGAGGGAGACACAGAATCGGAAGCAGGCTCCAGGCTCTGAGCCGTCAGCCCAGAGCCTGACGCGGGGCTCGAACTCACGGACCGTGAGATCGTGACCTGAGCTGAAGTCGGACGCTTAACCGACTGAGCCACCCAGGCGCCCCCACTTGTCATCTCTTTATCATCATCAATTCAAGTCTTAGTCTCACTCCACAATATCCAACCTGTCATCAATCATTATTATACATTCTCCAGAATGTATCTTGAACCCATCAATATCTCTCTTTTTCTACTATATCCTGTTTCAAAACACCACCATCTCCTGCTTGGTCTACTTTATCAGTATCATAACAGATCTTCCTAATACATTCAACTTACAAAGAGCAAGAAAGGATCTTTTATTTTATTTTTTTAAATTTTTACTTAAGTTCCAGTTGTTTAATACATAGTGGAATACTGACTTCAGGAGTAGATTCAGCACTTACATATAACACCCAGTGCTCATCATAATAAGTGCCCTCTTTAATACCCATCACTCATTTAGCCCACCTCGTGCCTCTCTCTATTAACCTTCAGTTAGTTCTTTATCATCAAGACTCTCATTGGCTACTTCCTTCTCTCTCTTTTTTTCCTTCCCATGTGTTCATGTGTTTTTTTCTTAAATTCCACATTAGAGTGAAATCATATGGTATTTATCTTTTTCTGATTGACTTATATCACTTAGGATAATACACTCTAGTTCCATCCACATTGCAAATGGCAAGATTTCATTCTTTTTGATGGTGGAGTAATATTGCATTATATCTGTCTAATCTATCTATCTATTATCTATCTATCTATCTATCTATCTATCATCTATCACATCTCTTTATCCATTCATCAGCCGGTGGACATCTGGGCTCTCTCCATAATTTGGCTATTGTTGATAATGCTGCTATAAACATCAGGGTGCATGTATCCCTTTGAATCTGTACTTTTGTATCCTTTGAGTAATAACTACTATAGCAATTTCTGGGTCCTAAGATAGTTCTATTTTAACTTCCTGATAAAGTTCCATACTGTTTTCCACAGTGCTGCACCAGTTTACATTCCCACCAATGTGCAAGAAATTTCCACTTTCTCCACATCCTCTCCAACAGTAGTTGTTTCATGTGTTGTTACTTTTGGCATTCTGACTGTTGTGAGGTGGTATCTCATTGAAGTTTTGATTTGTATTTCCCTGATAATGAGTAATGTTGAGCATATTTCCATCTGTCTATTAGCCATCTGGATACCTTCTTTGGAAAAAATGTTTATTCTTGCCTTCTGCCCATTTATTAACTGGGTTGTTTGTTTTTTGGGTGTTGAATTTGATAAGTTATTTATAGATTTTGGATACTAACCCTTTATTAGATATGTCATTTGCAAATATCTTCTCCCATTCCGTAGGCTATATTTTAACTTTGTTTATTGTTTGTTTCACTGAGCAGAAGTTTTTGTCTTGATGAAGTCCCAATAGTTCATTTATGTTTGTGTTTCCTTTGCCTCCAGAGATGTGACTAGTAAAAATTTCCAACAGCTGAGATCAAAGAGGTTACTGCTTGTGTTCTCTTCCAGGAGTTCAATGGTTTCCTGTTTCACATTTAGGATCCAGTTCCATTCTTCTACACATCACTATCCAGTTTTCCCAACACCATTTGTTGAAGGGACTGTCTTTTTTCCCTTGGATATTCTTTCCTACTTTATCAAAGATGAGTTGACCATATAGTTGTGGGTCCATTTCTGGGTTCTCTATTCTGTTCCATTGATCTCTGTATCTGTTTTCATGCCAGTAACATGCTGTTTTGATGACTACAGCTTTGTACTATAGCTTGAAGTCCAGAATCATGATGCCTCCAGTTTTGCTTTTCTTTCTCAGGATTGCTTTGGTTATTCAGGGTCTTTTGTAGTTTCATACAAATTTTAGGATTGTCTGTCATAGCTCTGTGAAAAATGCTGATGATATTTTGATTTGGATTGCATTAAATGTGTAGGATACTTTGGGTAATACAGATATTTCAACAAATTTGTTCTTCCAGTCCATGAGGATAGATCATTTTTCCATTTCTTTGTATCCTCTTCAATTTCTTTCATGAGTGTTCAATAGTTTTCAGAGTATAGATCTTTTATCTCTTTGGTTAGGTTTATTTCTTATGATTTTGGGTACAGGTGAAAATGGAATTAATTCCTTGATTTTTTTTTCCTGCTGCTTCATTGGTGTATAGACACCAAGCAAATTTCTGTACATTGATTTTATCTCCTGTGACTTTGCTGAATTCATGTATTAGTTCTAGCAATTTTTTGGTGGAGTCTTTTGGGTTTTCTACAGAAACTATGTCATCTGCAAATAATGAAAGTTTGACTTCTTCCTTGCCGATTTAGATGCCTTTTATTTCTTTGTGTTGTCTGATTGTTGCAGCCAGGACTTCCAGTACTATGTTAAATAGCAATAATGAGAGTGGATATCCTTGTCTTGTTCCTGACTGTAGAGGAAAAGCTCTCAGTTTTTCCACATTGAGGATGATATTAGCTGTAGGTCTTTTTTATATGGCCTTTATGATGTTGAGGTATGTTCCATCTATCCCTACTTCATTGAAGGTTTTTATCAAGAATGGGTGCTGTATTTTGTCAAATGATTTTTCTCCATCTATTGACACCATCCATAGTTCTTATCCTTTCTTTTATTAATGTGGTGCATCATGTTGATTGATTTGCAAATATTTAACCACACCTGCAATCCAGGAATAAATCCCACTCAATCATGGTGAATAATTCTTTTAATGTACTATTAGATTTGGTTTGCTACTATCTTGTTGAGAATTTGTTCATCCATGTTCATGAAGAATATTGGCCTTTAATTTTCCTTTTTTAGTGGGGTCTTTGTCTGGTTTTAGAATCAGGGTAATTTTGGCCTTGTAGAATGAGTTTGGAAGTTTTCCTTCCATTTCTATTTTTTGGAAAAAATTGAGAATAGGTATTCACTCTTCTCTAAATATTTGGTAGAATTCCTCTGGGAAGCCACCTGGCTTTGGATACTTTTGATTATTGATTCAGTCTCTTTCTGGTTATGGGCCTGTTCAAATTTTCTATTCTCTTTCAATTTTGGTAGTTTGTATGTTTCTAGGTATTTATCCATTTTTTTCCAGATTGCCCAATTTGTTCACATATAATTTTCATAATATTTTTTTATGATTGTAAGGAAAGGATCTTTTTTTTTCAATATATGAAATTTATTGTCACATTGGTTTCCATACAACACCCAGTGCTCATCCCAAAAGGTGCCCTCCTCAATACCCATCACCCAACCTCCCCTCCCTCCCACCCCCCATCAACCCTCAGTTTGTTCTCAGTTTTTAAGAGTCTCTTATGCTTTGGCTCTCTCCCACTCTAACCTCTTTTTTTTCCTTCCCCTCCCCCATGGGTTTCTGTTAAGTTTCTCAGGATCCACATAAGAGTGAAAACATATGGTATCTGTCTTTCTCTGTATGGCTTATTTCACTTAGCATCACACTCTCCAGTTCCATCCACGTTGCTACAAAGGGCCATATTTCATTCTTTCTCATTGCCACGTAGTATTCCGTTGTGTATATAAACCACAATTTCTTTATCCATTCATCAGTTGATAGACATTTAGGCTCTTTCCATAATTTGGCTATTGTTGAGAGTGCTGCTATAAACATTGGGGTACAAGTGCTCCTATGCATCAGCACTCCTGTATCCCTTGGGTAAATTCCTAGCAGTGCTACTGCTGGGTCATAGGGTAGGTCTATTTTTAATTATTTGAGGAACCTCCACACTGTTTTCCAGAGTGGCTGCATCAATTTGCATTCCCACCAACGATGCAAGAGGGTTCCTATTTCTCCACATCCTCTCCATCATCTATAGTCTCCTGATTTGTTCATTTTGGCCACGCTGACTGGAGTGAGGTGATATCTGAGTGTGGTTTTGATTTGTATTTCCCTGATGAGGAGCGACGTTGAGCATCTTTTCATGTGCCTGTTGGCCATTTGGATGTCTTCTTTAGAGAAGTGTCTATTCATGTTTTCTGCCCATTTCTTCACTGGATTATTTGTTTTTCGGGTGTGGAGTTTGGTGAGCTCTTTATAGATTTTAGATACTAGCCCTTTGTCCTATATGTCATTTGCAAATATCTTTTCCCATTCCGTTGGTTGCCTTTTAGTTTTGTTGGTTGTTTCCTTTGCTGTGCAGAAGCTTTTTATCTTCATAAGGTCGCAGTAGTTCATTTTTGCTTTTAAAGGGAAAGGATCTTTTTAAAAAATGCAAATCATATTAGTCAACTTAAAACACTTTAATGGATTTTCCATTTAATTAGAATAAAATACACAGTCTACATGGTACTATGTGTTCTGGCTCCTGAATGGATTTCTGGTCTCTTCTTTTATTAGTCTCTTCCTTCCTTACTACCTCTAGCAAAGCTAGCCTTTTTGTTGTTGTTCATGTTTAAACCACTTTATTGAGGTATTATGTAAAGTGTTCCTATAAAATGCAAATAACAACAACAACAATAATAATAACAATAGGACAGGAGAAAACTTTTGGATTATGTCTCTGTTTATGGCATAAACTGTGGAGATTGTTTCATGAATGTATACTTATCTCCAAACTCGTCAAGTTGTATACATTAAGTATGGTGGCCTTTCTAAGCCTTAAACAGCCCAAACTGATTCCTCACTTAAATCCTATGCACTCATTTTCCTCCATTCCTCTAACTCTCTTCCCTGAGTTCTTTTATGTGCTGTTGCCCTCTTGTCATTCAGATATAATTTAAATTCCCTAACAAAAAGAGGGCTTTCTTGAATAAACAACCTAAGTACTCCCAGACCTGGTTGCTATCTTTTCATCTGTTTTTTATTGTCATCAAAGCAGTTATTGCTATCTGACGTTTTCTTTGTTATTTTGATATTTCATTTATTGGTTGATTAATTGCTTGACTGATGCACAAGATTGTAAGCTCTGTGTAAGTAGGGACTTTTTTTCTGTCTGGTTCTTTACTGTACTTCTAGAGAATGCAACAAGGCTGTGCATATTTACAGATCCTGGGTAAGTAACCTGAATGAATGAATAAATGAATGACCGATGAAGAGAAAAGCAAACAACCTGCCCAGTGTTGGGCCTTGGGAGATGCCAATAGAAGGGAACAAGAAGAGAAATGGACATTAAGTATTGTTAAGTATTATTGCTCCTTACGGTTCTTTCTTAGTCTCTCTTCTCTATTTTCTCTACATTTTCTTTCTTGGTGTTCCTATGAATTTAATTACTATTTATAGATTTGGAAGTTTTTGCAATCTAGCTTCAGCCCAGACTTCTGTCTGGACCACAATACTTCACCACAAATTCAACAATCCAAAGCAGAGCTCATTTATCTTCTACTTCAAATAGGAGGAAGCATATAGTTTTTAACTGTCCTGTATTAGGTATTTTGCATATGTAATACAGATATTCGTAACAACTATATGAAATAGACATTATCTTATAAAGGCATTATAAAAGCTTAAAGAGCTGAAATAGCAAACTTAAAGTCTTGTTTAAGAGTAGGAGCAGGTATGGGGCACCTGGGTGTTTCAGTTGGTTGAGGGTCTGGCTCTTGACTTTGGCTCAGGTCATGATCTCACAGTTTGTGAGATCAAGCCCCTCATTGGGCTCTGTGCTGACATTGTGGAGCCTGCTTGGGATTCTCATCCTCCTCTCTTTCTCTGACCCTCTCTCCACTTGCACACACTCTCTCTCCAAATAAATAAACTTAAAAAAAAGAGTAGGAGTATTGATTCAAACCCACTTGTCTGATTCCACAGTCCCTGGTCCTCTGCTTTGTAAACAACAAAAACAATTACAGGTATACAACCAACAATAAAATTAGAGGATAATACCTATAGGCAATGAAGTGTAACAGGAGTTACTGAAGAGAAAACAAATCAAAGGATTCATTTAAAAAGGTTTCATTGAGGATGCAACTGATAAATAAGAGAGGGGATATGTTTTTGTAAATATGAACGTGAATATAGCAATTGAAACTTCAAACTGAAGTATTAGAGAGGATTAGCAAATGCCAAAAGGAAGAAAATAAGGAGAATGATTTAACTGTCTTTCCTTAAACTTTAAAAATTGACTGAAAGCAGAAAGTTGAATTCAGTAGTAATGCTATAAGATATACAGTTGATGAAATGTCTTTGAAATGTGTTTAGAAAACAGGTTGGGGGTGCCTGGGTGGCTCAGTCAGTTAAGCCTCTAACTCTTGATTTTGGTTCAGATCATGATCTCATGGTTGATGAATTTGAACATTGCATGGGGCTCCATGCTGGCAGTGTGGAGCTTGAGACTCACTCTCTCTTCCTCTCTCTCTCTGCCTCTTCCCCTCTCTCTCTCTCAAAATAAGTACATAAATTTAAATAGAAAAAGGAAGGAAAATGAGAAACTATAAATTTTTTAAATCAGTAGGGACATGTTCTGGGGCACTGGGTGGCTCAGTCAGTTAGGTGTCCAACTTCAGTTCAGGTCATGACCTCGTGGTCTGTGATTTTGAACCCTGCATTGAACTCTGTGCTGAAAGCTCAGAGCCTGGAGCCTGCTTCAGATTCTGTATCTCCCTCTCTCTGCCCCTCTCCCGCTGACACCTCTGTCTCTCTCTCTCTTCTTCTCAAAAGTAAAAAAAAAAAAAAAAAACTAATTTTGTTCTAAAAAAGTTGGGACCTGTTCTCAAAATAAGGCTTAGGATCTCAATTAAGCTAACATTTCAACATTTTGTCAAGAGATCATACAAATTCCTTAATGTTAAATTGAAGATCCAGTGATCCACACGTTCTAACTTTTTAAAATTTTTTTTTCAACGTTTTTTAATTTTTTTTTTTGGGACAGAGACAGACAGAGCATGAACGGGGGAGGGGCAGAGAGAGAGGGAGACACAGAATCGGAAACAGGCTCCAGGCTCCGAGCCATCAGCCCAGAGCCTGACGCGGGGCTCGAACTCACGAACCGCGAGATCGTGACCTGGCTGAAGTCAGACGCTTAACCGACTGCGCCATCCAGGCGCCCGTCACACGTTCTAACTTTTGACAAGAGTGTTAAATTATTGAAAAAATAATGAAAACTACCAGCACTTGTCAGCAGATTCCCATATATATCTTCTAACTCTACTCTGCCTTGGAAATTTTTAAATCTCAGAATGTCCTAATGTACTATACTGTTATGTTTCATTAAGTAAAGAAACTCTGTCCACACACAGATTAATTTAATCAAATCAGAGTTACAAATATAGGGAAATAAGTGAGATCACAAGCTGAAAAGACTTTTACTCTATTTTATTGGTTCAGACAAGAAGAGATGATGCTCTTCAGCTGATGAAAACCTGAAAAGAAGAAATATGACCAGGTAGGAGAGAAGAACTCATAGGATGTTGGATATGCAGACAAGGATGGGTGAGTTCATTTCCCTGGATGACAGCTACCTCTTTAGGCTGGCTTTTCTATGTGTTGTCTCCATCAGAATCAGGAGTGATGGTTGAGTAACTTTGATGAGTCAGTTACATAGTCTTAAATTTTAAGCATGTTGGAGATTCAGCAATGAATTAGATAAGCAAGGTCTCTGTTTTCATGATGTTTACACTTTACTGGAGTGAAACAAAGTAGAAAACAGATGCCAGAAAAAGAAATTAGAAGATCCTTAAGTAAAGGTTAAATAAGTTTGGTTGTTGCAATTTCTGCTGTGTTGGTCTTTTCTACAATATTGCTGCATTTACCTGCTGCAGGTGCTGACTGGATCATAATGACACTACCTTGAGACTTTTTACGAGTTGAGTAGCCTGACCTTTTGTTTCAAAGTCATGCGGCTTTGGAATACTACTTTGGCTATAAAAATGACACTTAGCCCACTCCAACCCACTTCTCTTTACCAGAAATTTTTTGATGAGTTTTTATAAAATTCTGTGCATCGAGTAGATCTGAGAAGTTGTCTTGCCTGCATAACCCTGAACACAGTTTAAGTACAATAAAAGCAGCATTACAATCTGATGTAATAGAAACCCCTAAGAAAAATTTTCTACTTAAATTCACTCTCTCATGTTTGATTTAAGGCTCAATAGGCTGTCAAGACCCACTTTTTCTACCACACATCAGGTCAAGATGTATAAATGGGAGTGAGTCAAAAAGCCAATATGACCTGAGAAGTATCTAATCAATTTCCTTGTACACTATAGAGATCAAAAGCTTATTATGCCAAGAGTACATTTACTAGTTGGAAAGAAAAGAGTGATATTTTAGGGTTTTTTGCTCATCAAATTCAAGCACATAAACTGACAATGCTAAATTTTTGACATTTAACTTGAGGCTTGGGTAAACAAAGGCGATGTGTTGTTCTGCAGTTTCTGTATGGACTCAGGATTTTGGTTAAATATTTCTTATGTCTAACCAATAGAAGTATACCCTTAAGTTATAAAATTACAGAGATATACTATTATATTCACAATTATTTAAAACAATAATTTTTTTTTCCTTTTTATAATATTGACTTAAAAATTGGGGAGCCAGATGACTTAAAATGCTCAAAGAACAATGATAATATTTTGTGTATATTTGTGTATGCATGCATTTTTCTAGTGTTTATATATATGTCTAAATGGGATTATATCATGTATATTGTTCTAGATGTTTAATTATGAAATCATTCATAATGTTTATCTATCTATATTCATATGTAATATATATATTATATATGTACATAATCAATATCTTTTAAGCCTCCTATAAGTCTACCATTTTAAGTTATGTCTTTTTTCTAATGGTGAAGGCTAATCATTATTTTGAATTTTGTACTTTATATATATATATATATATTTTTTTTGTTATAACTTTAGTACATATGCCTGTTTTTATTTATAAAATTTTAAATAATAAGTATCATACAGTCGTGCTTGTCATCAACTTGCTTTTTTCACTCAACATTATGATTTGGGATTTAATGGTTAGTGAGACTTTATACCACAATCTCCTTCACTCATCAGAAAGATGCTGGCTGCATGAGAAATTGTGACCTTGGGGGAAAAGGGTTTTCTGTAGTTGAGGCTGACCCTGAAGGAGCTGACAGCCAGTATTTATTTAAAATTTGATTTTTTTATCATGGAAATTTTAATTAATTTTGATTTTTAAAATATTTCATTAAAATATGATTTATCTTAATCACTGAAGGTTGTTTTGTTTTTTTTTTTTTTGGCACTCCTTTAAATTTTTCATGTGAGGCAAGTACTTAATTTGCCTGATATACCTGAGTCTAATCCTGGCCCTGACAGGCAGGAAGCTGTCTGATGACTCTGTTCCTTGCAGCTGAGCAGAAAGTACTTGTTCTAAGAGCGTTCTGGGGAATATACCTTGGTTTCTACCACAAAAAGTGACATTCCCAATGATGGATTCTTTCTTAGCCTGTGTCACAAATGAGTATGATGTGGAATAGAGCCTCTATCCAAACAGCGCAGTGAGAAATATATCTTTATTATTTAGAGACGCTGACATTTGGACAGTTGTTAATTACTTAGGCCATCTTGACCTGTAAAGAAATTGGTACCCAAAGTAGGATGCCTAACAGCAACCTAAAATACATTTTAAAAATTGGCTTAATGTAGATATATATATAGATATATATGTAGATATATATCTATATATATGTAGATATATATCTATATATATGTAGATATATATATACAGATATAGATATATAGATATTACTCAAGATAGATATAGATATAGATATATATAAATATAGATACATAGATATAGATAGATGATAGATGATAGATAGATAAAATCAGGGTGTGAATAGCAAGAAAATTGATTATTAGAGGCTGGAAGGGTGACAATCCTTCTTGTGCAGTGGCAAAACATTGAGTGAAATTAGCACTGTTCGTTTTTGGGACTGAAGATCTTTTATTTAATAAACTTTTTGCTGTGGAAGAAAGGATCAGAATTTTTTTGTCATATGTATTGGTTACTATGTCTGTCTTTAGTAAATTCTTAAAATAAAGACATATACTCAGAAAGAAATTGGCCAGTTTACAAGCAGGAATGAAGAGGAATAGAATGAGCTCTTAATTCTTGGTTTCAAGTAATTAGAAGAAGCAAGTACTGCTCAATCTTGACTATTAAAAGACAAAATTGGGAAAAGCTAGCATCTGATTAAAATGTGGCCTTTCAGTAAGGGTCAAATTAAGGTAATGGTTGATATACTCTTCATTAAGGTATTGTAAAGCATAAATTGTGCAGTCCAGTAAATTACACACTTTTAGGTTAATATTTACTATCTCTCAGCACTTTAAAGATATTCTATTTTAGGTACTATCATTGCTACTGAGAAAAGCCACCTATTTTTTTTTTTCTTTTAGAGGATTTGTAATTTTCTCTTTGTATGCTTTTATAGTCTTCTCTTTGTCTTTATTGCCATTTCTCTTCCAACATTGCTTTTTCCTGTTCTTTGTTCTTTGTTTTTGTCTCTTCTGAAATTGCAAAGTGGTTATGTACTAGACTTTATCTTCTACTTTGTTTACTACTCTCTTATATTCTTTTATGTTTTCATGTCTAGTGGCTACATTCTGAGTGACAGATTTTTAGATCTATTGTCCATTTAAGTAGTTTTTCCCTTAATTATTCTACAGATTTTAAATCCCAAGAATTGTATTTTTTATTTCTAAAAGATTTCTTGGTACATTGTGAAATATGCCTAGTTATTTTTATCATTTATTTTGTAATGTTTTATTTATATCTATTTTATTCAATTAAGATGTTATGTTAATTATATTAGCTATATGTTACATTAGTTTTAGGTGTACAATATAATGATTCAACAATTCTATATATTTCTCAGTGCTCATCAAGATAGGTATATTCATTATCTATCTTACCCACCTCATACCCACTTCCCCTTATTTTTGATAACATGTTATTTCTTGGTCTTTTTTTTTTGATTTTAGCTTTTATCTCCTTAAATGTATTGAATATACTTATCTAAAATCTTGAGAGTTATAATTTTTTATTGTTGTTATTGTCATTTTTGCTGACTGTTTCTTGGTAAATTATTTACTCATGGATTGGTAAATATTCTTATTGTGCTCTCATAATTAGATGAACTTCATCTTTGGGAATCTTGAGGAGCCTGGATGGAGGAGATTCTTTTATCCAAAGAATGTTTGATTTATTTCTCCCAGAGGTAAGGATAATTCTCACATTGGAACAATTTAACTTTAATTTCTGCTATTAATATTTTTCTGATTCCACAGTTTAATTTTTTACATAATTTTTGTCAAAATAGTCTCAAGATTATATAAGATTTGCAACATCTGTATGTCTTTCCCTAAGATTTCCTGAATTTTTAACATTTTACCACATTTTTTCTCTATCATCTTTCTATCTATCTATCTATCTATCAATCATCTTTTTAATTCTTTTCAGAACTACTTGGAATAAGCTTCAGGCATGTTGTATCATCACCCACAAATTCTCCAGTGTATATTTCTCAAGAACAAGGAACCTCTTCAACATAACCATCATACATTGTCTGAAAATGAAATAACCATTGATGTAACAATACCATGTATTGCACATACCTCACTGAAATTTTGCTACCTATATCAACAGTTATTGTTCTTTCTGCCTTAGGATCCATTTCATGATAAAATATTGCATTTCCATTCATTTTATTTAAATTTGGATCAATTTCTTAGCCTTTCAATTTTATGAGTTTGGTAGTTTTTTTCTGATTTTTACCTATTACATTTTTGCCATTTCTTCTACATAGAATAATTAAAGTCTTTTATGCACTGGTAGAAAAATCTTCCACCTCCTTAAATCTCCTCTTCTCCAGGCTAAATATTCTTAATTGTTTTAATTGGATCTAATCTATCATATTTTCCAGTTTGGTTCTCAGTCTTTGAAAATATATACTTCAATTGCTCAATACTCTGAACTAAGCTTTTGATTATAAAAAGCAAAGATATTTTTGTATATTAGACACAGATTTGCAATCACACTTTAGAGAATTTTTGGCAATGAAAGACTAAACATGATTATGGAGGATTGCTGGCATGAGAGTGTTGTCTCTTTGCTGTAATAGGTTAGTTTTGTCTTTTTCAGTCCCATCTCAGACATATCAAAAAGTATTAAAATTAGGATGATGAGATATCAAAGACTTCTAATATTCATTTTAATCCATATGCCTACATATTTTAAATACTTATAATTATGGTGTGTATTCCAATTCAATCTGGTTCTCTTCAATAGCATTTTTTCATAAACTTTGCCCCATTGCTATATAGTGTTCAGTTTTAATGTTCATAACATTAAACTGTTCATGTACAGTTTTAATGTTCATAACATTCCATAAAACTGGTTTGCCATAGTTACTAAATATGCCCATTAATAAGTATAATTATGTATAATTTTATAATTTTCTACCATTGTGGATAATTTTTGGGGAAAAAGGTCAGTGCGATGTTTTATCTTATTTAAAAAAATTATTTTATTAAACCACATTTTCAGTAATGGTATTATTGTGCCAAATGGAAACATTTTTACAGTTCATGTAATTATTTTCCTGAAGACTTGGAGCCATTACAAAAGCATTAGAAAGGAATGAGTGTACAAATTTCATAAGAAGTTCACAAAATCATTTTATCACTATATTTTTATGAAATGATCTTCTGGATCTTTTTAAAGAACTATGGTAAACCAGCATGGTTTTTCTTTGTTCTATTTTCTGAGTAATTCTATTAATTCCAGTCAAGTAGCATATTTTCTGCTTCTAAGGTTCAGATATAGGGATGGTCATATAGAAAATGTGTGATAAGGAGGGAGGGGCCAACATGGCAGAGAAGTAGGGAGATCTGTATTTCCCACATCTCCCAAACAAAGAAAGGCTGAAGCCAAAGGACTTTGAACCCTAAGAGTCCGGGAGGAAAAGAGAATGAGCCTACCAGGGAGACACTGGGACAACCTGATGGGCCATAGGTAGGTGATCGCAAACTGGGGGAGATAAAACGGGCGAGTAGGCACAGAAGGGAGGGATCCCCTTCTGAGGAGAGACAAAGGGAAAAGAAAGAATGGCTGGGGAAGCAAAGGACTGTATATGAACAACAGAAAAACCGGACTGGGATGGAGAGGGATCCCATCTCTAACTGCAGGACTTTCTCCAGACAGGGGCTGGCTGCCCTATTCACACACCCGGGGAGGAGGGGAGCAAACCCTGGGTTCGGTGGTATTTCAGGGGCACATCTGCAGTAGGAGAAAGCAGTAACCTAAAATACTGCGGGACAGGACAAAACCAGCCAGGACCACAATCGGGCGACATAAAAAGGCACTTCCCCAGTTCCGGGGGCACATGTAGCAGGAGTTTAAATCCTAGCCAAGAGCCAGGGCACGGGAGTTGGCAGAATGAGACACACTGACTCATCTGCACCTGTGGCACAGTGAAGATGGCTCGAATGGAGTGATTTGGGACACTAGGTCCCTGGAGAAGAGACTGGGGGGGGTCATATTTTTCTCCCCACCACCACCAAGGTGGGGTCTCAGGGATCAGTCCTCGGACCTGCAGTGGAGGCGGGACCTGCCTACACCAAACCACGCACCTCTGCACCAGGTAACTGCTTATCTACTGGAGTGGGATAGCCTTTGAGGAAGCAGACAGTCCCCTCCTCCAGACCAGTGCTGTTGCATTGCCTGGATTATTTCTAAGACAATTCTTATTATTTACATATATTCTTCCTTCCTTTTTTCCTTCCTATATCTTCCCTCCTCTAGGCTGGTTACTCTGGTTGTCTATTTGTATAAGCAGACATATTTAATCCATTCTCTTGATACATTTTCTACACCTCCTTCTTTACTTTCTCTCTCTCTGAAATAAAGCCATATAACTTTATCTTCGTTTCTTTTTCCCCACCTCCTTCTTTATTTTCCTTTTTCTCTCTCTGGATTAAGCTGTTTAGTCTCTCTTCCCGGTCAATATTTATTTTTTCTTTTTCCCCTCCCCTGTGATTTCTCTCTTTGTATGTGCTCTTCCATCAGCAACGCCTCCACCCTGTTCTTAACTTATAGCTAGTGTTTCTGGTTTTTTGCATTTGGATTCTTTTTGTTTTTGTTTGTTTGTTTGTTTGGTTGTTTTATTTGTTTCTGTGTTTGCGTGTTTTTGATTCCTGTTTGTTTTCTTTTCCAGGGCTACTTCAAGAAACAAATCAAAGCACACCTGGTGGAAGGTCCAAAAATCACTATGAGTAGGGAAATAAAATAACTAAAGTCACAACAACAGAGAGCAAGTAACACTCTGCAAAAAACACCTCCTGAAGGGCCAGGCCCTGGACAGTGCATGACCCCTTTTTAGTATAGAAGTGCTCACAGGTGCAGAGCACAAAACAAGCTTTTAAAACTGATAAAGGACAGAAAACTAGCCAAAATTATGAAATGGAAGAATTCTCAAAAGAAATTCCAGGAAGAAGTGACAGCTAAAGAATTGATCAAAACAGATATAAGCAATATAAGTGAACAGGAATTTTGAATAATCGTAATAAGATTAATCCCTGGGCTTGAAAAAAGCTTAGAAGACAACAGAGAATCTTTTGTGGCAGAGATCAAGGAACTAAAAAATAGTCATGTTGAATTAAAAAATGCTACAAATGAGATGGAAAATAAAATGGAGGCAGCCACAGCATGGATTGAGGAGGCAAGGGGAGAATGGGTGAATTAGAAGATAAAATTATGGAAAAAGAAGAAGCTGAGAAAAAGAGAGATAAAAAAATCCAGGATCATGAGGAAAAAATTAGAGAACTAAGTGATTCAATCAAACAGAATAATATCCATATCATAGGAATCTCAGAAGAATAAGAATAGAGAAAAAGGAGCTGAAGGTGTACTTGAACAAATTATAGCTGAGAAATTCCCCAATCTGGGGAAGTACACAGACATTGAAATCCAAGAGGCACAGAGAACTCCCTTGAGATTTAACTTGAATCGATCTTCTGCATGATATACCATAGTGAAACTGGCAAAATACAAGGATAAAGAGAGAATTTTGAAAGTGGCTAGGGATAAATGGGTCTTAACATATTAAGGTAGACACACAAGGGTAGTAGCAGATCTATCTGCTACTTGGTAGGCCAGAAAGGAATGGCAGGCAATCTTCAGTGTGATGAACAGGAAAAATATACATCCATGAATACTTTATCCACCAAGCCTGTCTTTCAGAATAGAAGGAGAGATACAGGTTTCCCCAAACAAACAAAAACTGAAGGAGTTCATCACCACTAAACCAGCCCTACAAGAGATCCTAAGGGGGATTCTGTGAGTGGAATGTTGAAAGGACCACAAAGTACCAGAGACCTCATTACAAGCATGAAACCTACAGATAACACAATGACTCTAAACCCACATTTTTCAATAATGACAATGAGTGTAAATGGACTAAATGCTCTAATCAAAAGACATAGAGTATTAGAATGGATTAAAAAAAAAAACAAGATCCATCTATTTTATGTCTACAAAAAATCCCCCTTTCCATAATTTGGCTATTGTTGAGAGTGCTGATTTAAATTGGGGTGCAAGTGCCCCTATGCATCAGCACTCCTGTATCCCTTGGGTAAACTCCTAGTAGTGCTACTGCTGGGTCATAGGGTAGGTCTATTTTTAATTTTTTGAGGAACCTCCACACTGGTTTCCAGAGTGGTTGCACCAGTTTGCATTCCCACCAACAGTGCAAGAGGGTTCCTGTTTCTCCACATCCTCACCAGCACCTATAGTCTCCTGATTTGTTCATTTTAGCCACTCTGACTGGCATGAGGTGGTATCTCAAAGTGGTTTTGATTTGTATTTCCCTGATGAGGAGTAACATTGAGCATCTTTTCATGTGCCTGTTGGCCATCTGGATGTTTTCTTCAGAGAAGTGTCTATTCATGTTTTCTACCATTTCTTCAATGGATTATTTGTTTTTTGGGTGTGGAGTTTGGTGAGCTCTTTATAGATTTGGAAACTAGCCCTTCGTCTGATATGTCATTAGCAAATATCTTTTCCCATTCCATTGGTTTCCTTTTAGTTTTAGTTGATTGTTTTCTTTGCTGTACAGAAGGTTTTTATCTTCATGAGGTCTCAATAGTTCATTTTTGCTTTTAATTCCTTTGCCTTTGGGGATGTGTCAAGTAAGAAATTGCTGCAGCTAAGGTCAGAGAGGTTTTTTTCCTGCGGTCTCCTCTAGGGTTTTGATGGTTTCCTGTCTCACATTTAGGTCCTTTATCCATTTTGAGTTTGTTTTTCTGAATGGTGTAAGAAAGTGGTCTAGTTTCATCCTTCTGCATGTTGCTGTCCAGTTCTCCCAGCACCATTTGTTAAAGAGAAGGTCTTTTTTCCATTGGATATTCTTTCCTGCTTTGTCAAAGATTACTTGGCCATACTTTTGTGGGTCTAGTTCTGGTGTTTCTATTCTATTCCATTGGTCTATGTGTCTGTTTTTGTGCCAATACCATGCTGTCTTGATGATGACAGCTTTGTAGTAGAGGCTAAAGTCTGGGATTGTGATGCCTCCTGCTTTGGTCTTCTTCTTCAAAATTACTTTGGCTATTTGGGGCCTTTTGTGGTTCCATACAGATTTTAGGATTGCTTGTTCTAGCTTCGAGAAGAATGCTGGTGCAATTTTCATTGGGATCGCATTGAATGTGTATATAGCTTTGGGTAGTATTGACATTTTAGCAATATTCTTCCAATCCATGAGCACAGAATGTTTTTCCATTTCTTTATATCTTCTTCAATTTCCTTCATAAGCTTTCTATAGTTTTCAGCATACAGATCTTTTATATCTGTGGTTAGGTTTATTCCTAGGTATTTTATGCTTCTTGGTGCAATTGTGAATGGGATCAGTTTCTTTATTTGTCTTTCTGTTGCTTCATTATTAGTGTATAAGAATGCAACTGATTTCTGTACATTAATTTTGTATCCTGCGACTTTGCTGAATTCATGTATCAGTTCTAGCAGACTTTTGGTGGAGTCTATAGGGTTTTCTATGTATAATATCATGTCATCTGCAAAAAGTGAAAGCTTAACTTCATCTTTGCCATTTTTGATGCCTTTGATTTTCTTTTGTTGTCTGATTGCTGATGCTAGCACTTCCAACACTATGTTAAACAATAGCAGTGAGGGGCGCCTGGGTGGCTTGGTCGGTTAAGCGTCCGACTTCGGCTCAGGTCATGATCTCAAGGTCCGTGGGTTCGAGCCCCGCATCGGGCTCTGTGCTGACAGCTCAGAGCCTGGAGCCTGTTTCAGATTCTGTGTCTTCCTCTCTCTCTGCCCCTCCCCTGTTCATGCTCTGTCTCCCTCTGTCTCAAAAGTAAATAAACGTTAAAAAAAATTAAAAAAAAAACAGTGGTGAGAGTGGACATTCCTGTCGTGTTCCTGATCTCAGGGGAAAAGCTCTCAGTTTTTCCCCATGGAGGATGATATTAGCTGTGTGCTTTTCATAAATGGCTTTTATGATGTTGAAGTATGTTCCTTCGATCCCGACTTTCTTGAGGGTTTTTATTAAGAAAGGATGCTGAATTTTGTCAAATGCTTTTTCTGCATTGATTGACAGGATCATATGGTTCTTATTTTTTCTTTTATTAATGTGATGTATCACGTTGATTGAGTTGCGAATGTTGAACCAGCCCTGCATCCCAGGAATGAATCCCACTTGATCATGGTGAATAATTCTTTTTATATGCCGTTGAATTCGATTTGCTAGTATCTTATTGAGAATTTTTGCATCCATATTCATCAGGCATATTGGCCTGTAGTTCCCTTTTTTTACTGGATCTCTGTCTGGTTTAGGAATCAAAGTAATACTGGCTTCATAGAATGAGGCTGGAAGTTTTCCTTCCCTTTCTATTTCTTGGAATAGCTTGAGAAGGATAGGTATTACCTCTGCTTTAAACGTCTTGTAGAACTCCCCAGGGAAGCCATCTGGTCCTGGACTTTTATTTGTTGGGAGATTTTTGATAACCGATTCAATTTGTTCGCTGGTTATGGGTCTGTTCAAGCTTTGTATTTTTTTCCTGTTTGGGTTTTGGAAGTGTGTGGGTGTTTAGGAATTTGTTCATTTCTTCCAGGTTGTCCAGTTTGTTGGCATATAATTTTTCATACTATTCCCTGATAATTGCTTGTATTTCTGAGGGATTGGTTGTAATAATTCCATTTTAATTCATGATTTTATCTATCTGTGTCATCTCCCTTTTCTTCTTGAGAAGTCTGGCTAGAGGTTTTTCAATTTTGTTTATTGTTTCAAAACACCAACTCTTGTTTTCATTGATCTGCTCTACAGTTTTTTCAGATTCTATATTTGTTTATTTCTGCTCTGATATTTATTATTTCTCTTCTTCTGCTGGGTTTGGGATATCTTTTCTGTTCTGCTTCTATTTCCTTTAGGTGTGGTATTAGATTTTGTATTTGGGATTTTTCTTGTTTCTTGAGATAGGCCTGGATTGCAATGTATTTTCCTCTCAGGACTGCCTCCGCTGCATCCCAAAGTATTTGGATTGTTGTATTTTCATTTTCGTTTGTTTCCATGTATTTTTAAATTTCTTCTCTAATTGCCTGGTTGATCCATTCATTCTTTAGTAGGGTGTTCTTTAACCTCCATGCTTTTGGAGGTTTTCCAGACTTTTTCCTGTGGTTGATTTCAAGCTTCATCACATTGTGGTCTCAAAGTATGCATGGTATTATCTCAATTCTTTTGTAGTTCTTAAGGGCTGTTTTGTGACCCAGCATGTGATCTATCCTGGAGAATGTTCCATGTGCACTCAAGAAGAAAGTATATTCTGTTGCTTTGGGATGCAGAGTCCTAATTATATCTGTCAAGTCCATCTGATCCAATGTATCATTCAGAACCCTTGTTTCTCTATTGATCCTGTGTCTAGATGGTCTATCCATTGTTGTAAGTGGAGTGTTAAAGTCCCCTGCAATTACCACATTCTTATCAATAAGGTTACTTATGTTTGTGATTAATTCCTTTTTATGTTTGGGGGCTCCCATATTCGGCGCATAGACATTTATAATTGTTAGCTCTTCCTGATGTATAGACCCTGTAATGATTATATAATGCCCATCTTCATCTCTTGTTACAGCCTTTAATTTAAAGTACAGTTTGTCTGATATAAGTATGGCTACTCCAGCTTTCTTTTGAGTTCCAGTAGAGTGATAGATAGTTCTCCATCCCCTCACTCTCAATCTTAAGGTGTCCTCAGGTCTAAAATGAGTCTCTTACAAGAGACAGCAAATAGACGGGTCTTGTTTTTTTTATCCATTCTGATACCCTATGTCTTTTGGTTGGAGCATTTAGTCCATTTACATTCAGTGTTATTATAGAAAGATATGGGTTCAGAGTCATCGTGATGTTTGTAGGTTTCATGCTTGTAGTGATATCTCTGGTGCTTTTTCTCACAGGATCCCCTTTAGGATCTCTTTGTAGGGATGGTTTAGTGGTGATGAATTCCTTCAGTTTTTGTTTGGGAAAACCTTTATATCTCCTTCTATTCTAAATGACAGACTTGCTGGATAAAGCATTCTCGGCTGCATATTTTTTCTGTTCATCACATTGAAGATTTTCTGCCATTCCTTTCTGGCCTGCCAAGTTTCAGTAGATAGATCCGTCACTAGTCTTATCGGTCTCCCTTTATATGTTAAAGCATGTTTATCCCTAGCTGCTTTCAGAATTTTCTCTTAATCCTTGTATTTTGCCAGTTTCACTATGATATGTCGTGCAGAAGATTGATTCAAGTTACATCTGAAGGGAGTTCTCTGTACCTCTTGGATTTCAATGCCTTTTTCCTTCCCCAGATCAGGGAAGTTTTCAGCTATGATTTATTCAAGTACACCTTCAGCCCCTTTCTCTCTCTCTTCCTCTTCTGGAATGCCTATAATATGGATATTGTTCCATTTGATTGCATCACTTAGTTCTCTAATTCTCCCCTCATACTCCTGGATTTTTTATCTATCTTTTTCTCAGCTTCCTCTTTTTCCATAATTTTACTTCTAATTCACCTATTCTCTCCTCTGCCTCTTCAATGCAAGCTGTGTTGCCTCCATTTAATTTTGCAGCTCATTTATAGCATTATTTAGCTCCTCCTGTTTCTTAGTCCCTTGATCTCTGTAGCAATAGATTCTCTGCTGTCCTCTATACTTTTTTCAACCTCAGCAATTAAATTTATGACCATTATTTTAAATTCATTTTCTGCTACATTGCTTAAATGTAACAGATCAGTAACGAACTTTTGATCAGTTCGTTAGCTGTCGCTACTTCCTGGAGGTTTTTTTTGAGGAGAATTCTTCCCTTACATCATTTTGGATAGTTCCTGGACTGGTGCGGAACTTAGGGCTCTTCCCCTGTGCTGTCTGTAGTAACTTGCATTGGGGGGGGTGGGTTCGCAGTCAGACCTGCTGTCTGCCCCCAGCCCACCGCTGGGACCACAGTCAGACTTGTGTGTACCTTATCTTACCCTCTCCCAGGGGCATGACTCACTGTGGAGTGGTGGACTACTTGCACACTGCCAGGCTTGTGGTGCTGCTTTGATGGGATCTGGCATATTAACCAGGGTGGATCTGCAAGGTGAACAGGGGTGGGAGGGGCAGGCTCAGCTCACTTTGCCTTAGGTGGTCTGCTTTGGGAGGGGCCCTGTGGCACCAGGAGAGAGGCAGACCCATCAGAGGGATAGATCCACAGAAGCACAGTGTTGGGTGTTTGCATGGTGCAAACAAGTTCCATGATGGGAAATGGTTCCCTTTGGGAATTTGGCTGGGGGATGGGCGAGGGAGATGGCGCTGGCAAGCACCTTTGTTACCCGCCAAGCTGAGTTCTGTTCTCTGGGGCTCAACTCTCCCTCCTGTTGTCCTCTAGCCCTCCCACTCTTGGAGCAGAGCTGTTGACTTATAACATTCCAGATGTTAAGTCCCACTGGGTGTCCGAACACACTCCATCCAGCCCTTCTGCTTTGGCAAGCCAGGCTTGGGGACTCTGCCTTGCTGGTGGGCTGGCTGCCCCTCCACCATCCCAGCTCCCTCCCGTCAGTCCGTGTAGCATGCACCGCCTCTCCGCCCTTCCTACCCTCTTCCATGGGCCTTTCATCTACGCTTGGCTCCAGACAGTCCATTCTGCTAGTCTTCTGGAAGTTTTCTGGGTTATTTAGGCAGATGTGTGTGGAATCTAAGTGGTCAGCAGGACACAGTGAGCCCAGCGTCCACCTACGCTGCAATCTTCCCTGAAAATCACACCAGCATACTTCTCAAAGCTAGAACAAACAATCCTAAAATTTGTATGGAACCACAAAAGACCCAGAAGAGCCAATGTAATTTTGAAGAAGAAGACCAAAGCAGGAGGCATCACAATCCCAGACTTTAGACTCTACTACAAAGCTGTAATCATCAGGACACTATGGTGTTGTCACAAAAACAGACACATAGACCGGTGGAATAGAATAAAGCCTCCAGAACTGGACCCAGAAATGTATGGCCAACTAGTCTTTGACAAAGCAGGAAAGAGTAGCCAATGGAAAAAAGACCGTCTCTTTAACAAATGGTGCTGGGAGAACTGGACAGCAACATGCAGAAGAATAAAACTAGACCACACTCTTATACCATACACAAAAACAAATTCAAAATGGATGAAGGACCTGCATGTGAGACAGGAAACCATCAAAACCCTAGAGGAAAAAGCAGGAAAAAAACTCTTTGACCTCAGCTGCAGCAATTTCTTACTCGACACATCTCCAAAGGCAAGGGAATTAAAAGCAAAAATGATCTATTAAGACCTCATGAAGATAAAAACTTCTGCACTAAAAAGGAAATAATCAACAAAAGTAAAAGGCAACTGATGGAATTGGAAAAGATATTTGCAAATGACATATCAGATAAAGGGCTAGTCTCCAAAATCTATAAAGAAGTCACCAAACTCCACACCCGAAAAACAAATAATCCAGTGAAGAAATGGGCAGAAGACATGAATAGACACTTTTCCAAAGAAGACTTCCAGATGGCCAACAGACACATGGAAAGATGCTCAATGTCACTCTTCATCAGGGAAATACAAATCAAAACCACACTGACATACCACTTCACGCCAGTCAGAGTGGCTAAAATGAACAAATCAGGCGACTATAGATGCTGGCGAGGATGTGGTGAAACGGGAACCCTCTTGCACCATTGGTGGGAATGAAACTGGTGCAGCCACTCTGGAAAACAGTGTGGAGTTTCCTCAAAAATTAAAAATAGATCTACCCTATGACCCAGCAATAGCACTGCTAGGAACTTACCCAAGGAATAGAGGGGTGCTAATGCATAGGGGCACTTGTACCCAACGTTTATAGCAGCACTTTCAACAATAGCCAAATATCAGAAGAAGCCTAAATGTTCATCAACTGCTGAATGGATAAAGAAGATGTGGTTTATATATACAATGGAATACTACTTGGCAATGATAATGAATAAAATATGGCCTTTTGTAGCAACATGGATGGAACTGGGGAGTGTCATGCTAGTGAAATAAGTCAGTCGCAGAAAGACAGAAACCATATGTCTTCACTCATATGTGGATCTTGAGAAACTTAACAAAAGACCACGGGGCAGGGGAAGGGGAACAAATTTACAGAGGGGAAGAGAGGCAAACCATAATAGACTCTTAAATACAGAGAACAAACCGAGGGTTGATGGGAGGTGGGGGAGAGGAGAAAGTGGGTGATTGGCATTGAAAGGGCATTTGTTGGGATGAGCCCTGCATGTTATATGGAAACCAATTTGACAATATTAAAAAATGTGTGATAAATTATCATGGCCAAATTTACTTGTATTTGCACACTTTGCTGTAATAATAATTTTAAAAGTCTCAATAGCTTACCAAAATAAGCATTTGTGTTTTGCCTATCAGTGTATAGAGTGGCTTGGGTATAGCCCAGCTTGGTTACACTCTCTTTGGTTGCTTATATATTCCCAGTTTAAGATCCAGAAGAAGGAACTGTCCGTATTTTGGCCATTCAATTTTCATGGCAAAGGGAAATACTGCAAAGGACCAAACCAAAACAAGTAGTTCCTTCATTTTAAAGCTTCTGATTGTGACTGACACAATATCACTTTTGCTTATTTTCCATTGTCCCAGGCAAGTCAGATAGCCAAGCCAATAATGGAATGGAAAATATACTCTGCCTACAGATATGTATCTCAAATTACATTGAAGTAGATGTGGATATATGATAACCCTCTGATGAGATGAAAAGATAATTAGGGATAGTCCCTGAAGCTTTCTTTGTTTACACAATACTCATTCTCTACGTATTTCCTAACTAGAATTTAACAAATTTTATTGATATTTATTGCCATATTTATTTTTTCATGTAGACTTCAAGTTCTTTAAAAGCAACAACTGTGTCTTACTCACGTTTTATGTATCACCACTGCTAGGACTGAGCACAGTATATGTAGGTTCTCAAAATAGATATGTTGTACCGAATGGTTTAGTCTATGTTTCTACTGGAATAATAATCAGCTTCCACATTCTTTGGTCTTAGAACTAGGAAAAGGTAATCCAGGTAATATTTTCCAAAACTACTCGACTCCCTGATATGCTTTTTTTTTAATGTAAGAAAAGATTACTAATCATATATTTTTTTTTTAATTCCTTTTGGACTGCAGAAAAAGGAACAGGCTTTCCATTTGTATTAGGTAATAGTAAGAAGAGCATATTAGCACTGCTATCATTCAAAAGCACAGAACATATTAAATTGCTCTCTCTCAATTTAATAAAAGCTCTTTGATCAAGGCAGCTCTGCCTGAGAAGATAAATGTGTAGCAGGCTGACTTCCCTACACTCAGAGAAATTAAAAGGTTGCTTGCTGAAGAAAGGAAATTTTCTTAGAAAATTATTTTTTTTTAAGTTTTGGAATCTGGGTATAAAATCCAAATTACATATTGTCACCACTGAAAAGATGACTTGACATGGCTGGGAAGTTGAGGAGGGAAAGGAAAATATTAGAAGGCAAAACAAATTCAAAAGGGAACCCTTCCAGTCAGGGCCAGTTTACCATTTGGGCAAAAAAAGAACAGTACCTAGGTCCCATGATACTTGTGTGTCCCATAAAAATGGAAATGATATTAATATCCTTTAAATCTGAAGAAAAATTAAAATAAGTATATAATAATAAATCCAGTCATAAATATATTTGTCTTTATACCAACATGGTCATAAAATATAATGTGTTTCATGGAGGAACAAGTCCACAGAAGCAGAGGTGCCTAGGATCAACAAAGGTCATAACATAGCCCTGTTTACAGTGAGTAAATATTTCAAAGTAGGAGGAGAGGATATGGAGCCATTGAGGTGGACAGAACCCTCCAGAATTAGAAGTTTGACCTCATGCTCAGGGCCGTGGGTAGAATGATATTTATCCTTTCCAAAATTGTTTAGTTGTTAATGATTGAGCTGACTTCAGGAAAAATCATGAGAAAAATTATTTTGGAAACTCCAACCCTTCTTTTTCCCTCCTTCTCTTCATCCCCATCTCTCTCTCTTTTCTGTTCACTCCTTCATTCCCTCTCTCTCTATATATATATATGCACACACATATGTGAACTGTTAAGCAGTAAACAGGCATATCAATAAGTTTAAGAGTTTATCTGAGCAAAAATCGATTCCAGTTGGCAGCACCAGACGGGAAGTTGTTAGGAGTGCTTTGCAGACAGAAACCAGAGGAAAGCCATGAAGAGAAAGTGCAGAAACAAAGAAAGAAAGTTATTTGACTAGCTATAGCTTAAAGATGTTCATGATTGGTTATCCTTAGTGTTTTTATTTTGTAACCTTGAGGTAGTACAGGTGTATCTTTTTGTTTGCTTACATAGGCCATCGCAGATTTAAAGCCATCTCAGTCTAATGGCTTCCTTGCTTAGTCCCACAGTGTGCACATACACAGTACACACACAACTATATACATAAGTTGTCACTTATACAGTTCAACAAATATTTACTGAGTATTTACTTCTAATGTGTTGGGCCCTGTTGTATCCACTTAGGATATATCAGTTAATAAAGAAAGAAAAAAATCTTAACAGCCTCTGCCCTTTGGACCAGTATCATGGAGCTGGCCCTCAGTTTTGAGGAACATATACAGTGAAATATATACACTTTAGGTACACACATGTACAAGTACTTTATTTCTTGACATTTTACTATGGAAATGTGCTAATACACAGAAAATTTTTAAAAATTTTACAGTGAACACACTGATACCCACCACACAAATTTCACCATTAATATTTTACTATATTTGTCTTAATACCATATCTATTATCTCTCCATTTTTCTAACCACCCATTAGTCCATATTATTTTTGGATGCATTTAAAAGTAAATTGCCATTAGGAGACTTACCGATAATAAAATATTCGTGTTTTTTTCTTTTGAAGCAAAATTTGTGTACAACCCTAAGCACAAATCTTAAAATTAGCTGACTTTGATAAATGCATACACCTTACAACACAAACACTGATTTAGGTATAGAGCATTACCATTACCCTAAAAAAAGTTCCCTCGTGCCCTTTTTCAGTTAATTACTGACCTCAGCTTTCTGAGACAACCACTAATAGATTAAGTTTGCCTCATCTAAAACTTTACGTAAGTGGAACAACGCAATATGTACTTTCATGTGTAAGACTTCTTTGACTCATCAGAAGTTTTTTGAGATTCATCTATACTATTACATAGTAACAAGTTTGTTACTTGTTTTAATTTCAGAGTAGTATTCTTTTGTACAAAGATACAATAGCTTGTTGATCCTTTCTGTTGATGACACCTAACATATTTACAAATTGTAGCTACTATTAATGAAGTTTCTACGGATATTCTTGTACAAGTCCTGTTTTTGAACACATGTTTATTTCTCTTGGGTAAATATTTAAGAATAGGACATAAGATAAGTTTAGTTTTATAAGAATCTAACAGACTCCTGAGGCACCCGGGTGGCTCAGTTGGATAAGTGACTCTTGATTTTGGCTCAGGTCATGAACTGAAGTTTCATGAGATCTAACCCGGCATCAGGCTCTGTGATGACAGAGTGGAGCTTGCTTGGGATTCTTTCTCTCCTTCCCTCTCTGCACCCCTCCCTCCACTCATGCCCTCTCTGTCTCAAAATAAGTAAATAAACTTAAAAAAAAGAAAATCTAACAGACTTCTTTCCATTGTACCATTGTACATGCCCACCAATATATATGAAAATTCCACTTTCTCTACATGATTTTCAATATTTGGTTTGTTATTCTTTTAAAAATCGTAACCATTCTGATGGGTATATTTTGGTTTTATTATGTTATGAATTTTCAATTCCCTGATAACTAATTATTTTGAGGACATTTTCTTTTCTTTTTTGTCATTTGTATATCCTCTTTACTGAAGAGTCTCTTCAAAATTTTTTGCCCCTTTTTGTGTTTGTATTTTTATTATTGAGTAGTAGCTTTTTAAAAATATATTCTGGGTGGATTACCTGGGTAGCTTAGTGAGTTAAGTGTCTGTTTATTTCAACTCAGGTCAGGATCTCATAGTGAATTCAAGCCCTGTGCTGGGCTCCACGTGACAACTCAGAAACTGCTTGGGAATCTCTCTCCCTCTCTCTCTCTGCCTCTCCCCCGCTTGCTCTGATCTCTCTCTCTCTCAAAATAAATAAATAAACTTAAAAAATGTAATCTGGTCACCAGCCTTATGTTATCTTTATCAAATATAGGTGTTGTAAATATGTCTTCCAAGTCCGTGTTTTGATTTTTCATTTTCTTATAGTATCTTTTGATGAATAGAAGTTTTAAATTTTATGAAATCTAATTTATCAATTTTTTCATGTTTATTGTTTTTTGTGTTCAAACCAGAAACATTTTTCAACTCCAAAGTTACAAAGAGTCTTTTCTGTGTTTTCTTCAAAAGCATTTTTGAAGCATATTTTTAGCATTTATGTTGAGACATATGACCTATTTCAAATTAATCTTTGCATATTGTGACTTAGGTAATAAAGATTTATCTTTTTTTATATTTGAGTATTCATTGTAATGACATTATTTGTTGAAAGGACTTTTATTTCCTCATTGATGCTTTTGTCAGGTATCCAATGAATCCATAAGTCCAGTTCTACATTTGGGCTCTCTAATATGTCCCATGGATGTCTTTGTTGATTTTTATGCTAATTATTACATTCTTTTAACTATTGTAGCTTTAAAGTAAGTCTTATAGTCAGGTAGTGTAAGTCATTCAACATTTTCAAACTTTTTTAGTGTAGTCTAGGTCCTCTTAAATTCTATAAAATTTGGGGGCACCTAGGTGGCTCAGTTGGTTAAGCATCAGACTTTATTTTGGCTCAGGTCATGATTTCATGGTTCATGGGTTAGAGCCCTACACTGGGCTCCACGCTGACAGCATGGAGCCTATTTGTGATTCCCTCTCTTTCTCCCTCTCTTTCTGCCACTCTCTTGCTTGTGCTCTCTTTCTCAAAAATAAGTGAACTTAAAAATAAAGACATTCTATAAAATTTAAAATTAGCTTGTTAAGTTATATCAAACTATTGGTTGCATTTTTTTAAAAAAAACATATTTTTAAAAAAATGTTTGTTTTTGAGAGATAGAGAAAGAGAGACCACACTTGGAGGGGCATAGAGAAAGGGAGACAGAGGATCAGAAGTGGGCTCTGTGCTGACAGCAGAGAGCAATCTGTGGGACTTGAACTCACCAACCATCATGACCTGAGCCTAAGTTGGATGCTTGACTTACTGAGCCACCCAGGAGTGCACTGGATATATAGATCAATTTCATGAGAATTGACATTGACATTATGAAATATTGAGTTTTCCTATCTATAAGCACAGTATATATCTCCATTCACTAAACTTTATTAAAATTTATCACAGCAAATTTTTGTGGTCTTCAATGTAGACATTTCTCATGCCTTTCGTGTTTGTTCCTATTGTATGTTGATACTATTGTGTGTAATCATTTTATTAATTTCATTTTCAGTTGTTTGATGCTAGTATGTATATACAAATAATTTATGTGTATTAACCTTGTGTTCTTGCCAAACTTAGGTGCTTTTCTATTTATGTCTTTGTATATTCTTGAGGATTTTTTTTGCTTCTTCTTAAATTTTTTTATATTAAATATAATTTATTATCTGATTTATTTCCATACAACACCCAGCACTCAACCCAACAGGTGCCATCCTCAATGCCCATCACCCACTTTCCCCTCTCCCCCACCCCCCATCAACCCTCATTTTTTTCTCAGTATTTAAGTCTCTTATGGTTTGCCTTGTTCCTTCTCTGTAATTTTCCCCCTCTTCCCCTCCCCCATAGTTCTCTGTTAAGTTTCTCAAGATCCACATATGAGTGAAAGCATATGGTAACTGTCTTTCTCTGCCTGACTTATTTCACTTAGCATAATACCCTCCAGTTCCATCCACGTTGCTACAAATGGCCAGATTTTATTCTTTCTTATTGCCAAGTAGCATTCCATTGTATATATAAACCACACCTTTATCCATTTGTCAGTTGATGGATATTTAAGCTCTTTCCATAATTTGGCTACTGTTGAAAGTGCTTCTATAAACATTGGGGTACAAGTGACCCTATGCATCAGCACTCCTGTTTCCCTTGGGTAAATTCCTAGCAGTGCTGGGGTGCCTATGTGGCTCAGTCGGTTAAGCGTCCCACATTGTCTCAGGTCATGATCTCATGGTTCGTGGGTTGGAGCCCCGTGTCAGGCTCTGTACTGACAGCTCAGAGCCTGGAACCTATTTCTGATTCTGTGTCTCCCTCTCTTTCTCTGCCCCTCCCCTGCTCACGCTCTGTCTCTCCCTGTCTCTCAAAAATAAATAAATATATATATTTTTAAATTACTAGCAGTGCTATTGCTGGGTCATAGAGTAGATCTATTTTTAATTTTTTGAGGAACCTCCACACTGTTTTCCAGAATGGTTGAACCAGTTTGCATTCCCACCAACGGTGCAAGAGGGTTCCTGTTTCTCCACATCCTCTCCAGCATCTATAGTCTCCTGATTTTTCCATTTTAGCCCCTCTGACCAGCGTGAGGTGGTATCTCAGTGTGGTTTTGATTTGTATTTCCCTGATAAGGAGTGATGTTGAGCATCTTTTCATGTGTCTGTTGGCCAGCTGGATGTCTTCTTTAGAAAGGTGTAATATTGAAGAAGAAAACCAAAGCAGGAGGCATCACAATCCCAGACTTTAGACTCTACTACAAAGCTGTAATCATCAAGACACTATGGTGTTGGCACAAATACAGACACATGGACCAATGGAATAGAATAGAGCCTCCAGAATTGGACCCACAAATGTATGGCCAACTAATCTTTGACAAAGCAGGAAAGAGTAGCTAATGGAAAAAAGACAGTCTCTTTAACAAATTGTGCTGGGAGAACTGGACAGAAACATGCAGAAGAATGAAACTGGAACACTTTCTTACACCATTCACAAAAATAAACTCAAAATGGATGAAGGACCTGAATGTGAGACAGAAAACCATCAAAACCCTAGAGGAAAAAAACAGGAAAAAACCTCCTTGACCTCAGCTTCAGCAATTTCTTACTAAACACATCTCCAAAGGCAAGGGGATTGAAAGCAAAAATGAACTATTGGGACCTCATCAAGATAAGAAGCTTCTGCACTGCAAAGGAAACAATCAACAAAACTAAAAGGCAACCGATGGAATGGGAAAATATATTTGCAAATGACATA